>NC_056726.1:1868179298-1868396798 GCF_019279795.1 Protopterus annectens | reverse complement strand
AGATCAAAAAAGAGGCTGAGATGATCTGGAGTTTTACATGCTTAAATATGGACTTTTAGTGGCATTATTTATTCATACATGTGGCCGTACTACTCAATCTACGTCTTGCATCATTCGGACTGTAGATGCATAAATCACTTTTCCATGGAAATTATAAAGAATAATATATCAGAAAATGACAAATTAGGACAATACCAGCAAGCCTTTCAGTTTAGATGCTTTTTATAACTTGTTGCTTTTAACTGCACAATGACTTTGTAATGATCCTAATCAATGCAATGCAACTGAAAACAGCCAATATTTGAATGAATTATTGGTTTTGCTCCTATACAATTTGTTAAGCCTACTAGCGCACACTGAAGTGTGGATACATCTGGTAATCTTTTGGATAGCATGGATCTGTAGTCTTAAAGTGCAGTAGGAAAGTAATATTTTTCCAATATGCTATAATGAATGATTAATGAAATCTGCCAGAGGTGAAACAATGAACTCATTTAACAAAGTCTGAGGTGAGCTGCAATGTATCACTGTGCACTACTACCTTCGTCCGTGTAGATAATTCCAAAAGATATTTGCATTACACACAGAATGCTAAACAAGAGTTATGCCAAAAAGAAAGCAATCATGATAATGCAAAAGAGGAACTTAAGCATACATGTTAATTGGAAATTTTGTGGTAAAATTGTGACACAATTGGAGCCATGCCCAGTTTCACAAAATAGACTCATAGGTCAGTACTAGGCTAGCTTCCTTAATAGACCATTTTAAGCTAGCCAGTTTCCCATTCTTGTGCTCAAATTAACCTATCACATTTAGTGTTAAATTGGCCTTAGCCATTCCATTATCAACAATTATATATTATCCCTAATGAGAATAATTGGCATCATACCATAGATTATTTGAGGGGACTTGTGCATGGGATAAAGCATTCAAGAGCTGCTTCTATCCATAAGTAGTACATGGGGAAGTCCTGGGGTAATGTTCTGTTTCCCATCTAATTGCACTTAACCACCTGGTGGTGTGAACCTTGGCTCTAGATGAATGACATTGTTGAAGTGACACCCTTATCCCATAGACAAAAATGAGAAAAGGGGTTGTAGATGGATGAATGGATGGATGGATGGATGGATGGATGGTTGGATGGATGGATGGATGGATGGACAGTGATGGGCTTTGCTTTAAAAGGATGTGGAGTCTATTTCAGAGCAGTGGTATCCTCTGTAAAGTATACCTGTCCCTCCAAACCATTCTGTTGATGTTGCAGAAGAGATTTAGATCCTTAGACCAAATATTTCTGATACCATTTGACTTGCTGCCAAACACAGGTCATCTTTTAGCAGTCTGCAGGATACCAAGTGTTGTGAGAGGACTTTGAGACAGTCTATGTAGTACATATTGTTTAGGCCTTGTATCCTTTTAGTCAAGTATTTATGGGGTGTTCCAGATGTTGCATGTGTCTACACAGATACATGCCAAGGAGGGCATTACTCTCAATGACTGGCCTAACGAGGGCTGAGTAAAGGGAAACAATGAAATTCCCAGATGTAGACAAAATTCCTTTATTTATAAGCTATGCACTATAGAAGGATTTTTTATGACAATGGACACATGCTCATCAACTGCTAATAGGATTTGTCTAAAGTACTCAGCAACAGATATAAATCATCAGATTAGGAAAGACTGTGAAGGTCAAAAACTTTACACAACAAATAATTATTGAATGTCAGACATGTTGCATTTCAGTGCAGAAGTGATCCAACAGATGGGGATGCTACAAGGCATGTGGGCCTTTGGTAAAGAGACTCTTGGCACAGAGGTGGGCCAAGATTCAGTTGTGCTTGATCTCAGACCAAGAAATTAAAAACAGAGACAAGCTTGACAGAGAGCTGGTATAGACTGTTTTTGGGGTGCATGCACTACATGAGTCACTATGCATTCATTGGGGTATCTCTGTCCCATTAAAAACAAAGGTCTCTTTATATATTAGTATCCAGTAGATTCCACCATAACATGGATGATATTTTATGTGTGTCCCAGTCAGCTGTGTGTTACATATTAGAAAAGTGCTTGACAGTAATGTGGCACAAGGCAGAGGATTGCAAAAGTGTCCTGATGCTAAAAAAGTGCAAAATGTCATAGAATGGTTCTGTGTGATCCCCAAGCTCTCCTGTGCCTTCTCAATCCCATATATCACTCATGTGCCAATCAAAATCAATGCAGTTTAGGAGGTGAATGCTTCTACAACCAGGAGTGGTGACTCAATCTCATCTGCTAAGTGGTTTACTCAGCAGAGGACCTCATGATAAACCTAATAGCAGCATGCTGTAGGAAGTGTGTAGTGTATAATGTCTCATTCTGGAGGAGGAGTGCCTTAAGGATGATGTTTAGAACTGGGGTTGTACATGAAGATTATCTAGTAGTTATGTATTGTTATCTAGTACTTGTGTATTGTTATCTAGTAGTTACTATGTATTCATAGCTATGAATGTGCATGGCTCTTACTCTACAATGTACTCTGATATATTTGACTAATGAATGTATTATGTGTCACACAAACATTTGCCATCCACTGGAGTCATAGCTGATAACAACCATAAGAAATCTCTCCACTGTTGCAGAGGATCCATTTAAAGTAGCACGCGCCACAACAAGTAAAGCAAATGAGTGATGTTTTTTGTGTTGAAAGCCTGATTCAGGTCAATGGATATGTTTGGGTTATCCCAAATATACACCACAGAAGGATGCTTATGCAGTTACCATGTGTGACATGCTGCACAATATGATAACATAAGTATGGTTGCCTGTAAAGTCATTTTGGAGGTTATCTACCTCAAGAACTCCAGACAACTGAAAGAAAACAGCCACAGTCAATCAGGAGGACACTAGTGAGTTACTAGCATGATGTGAGCAACTCAGGCTGTGGCTGAATACATGAGCATTGCCATCCTGGTAAAGTCTGATGTCTTATAAAGAGCCATAACATACCACATAAACTGGTATATAGAGAGCAAATTGTGACAGATGCCCAAGCATGGCTCAATGCCTTTGCCTCCATGTAACAGGCAAAACGAAGTGCCACCTGTTATCAGTGCCATTGTATTCATAGGTTCATAGGTTCATAGGTTGGTACTAGGCTATCAGCCCTAGGGCCTATACAAGCCTAGCCATAACAATTCCCTGGCTATTTCTTCCCACATTATTTACTTTCCTGGACCCCTGTCTAGCAGGGTGACTGACGTGATCCCTGGGGTGAATTTCCTTTCTCCCATCCAATCGTCAAGGTTCCTCTTGAAGAGGTTCAAAGAGGCACTCTGCTTGACATGTATGGGGAATCTATTCCAGAGTCTGGGGAGTCTCTGGGTCAGGAACCTATCCCTCCAGCATGTTTTGTTTATTGTGATGAGAAGGTTTAGATCCCTGGAGCGTGTAGCTCTGAGGGATTGGGATTTCTTTAAGTGTAGCATGTCCAACAGCTCTGGGTTTGACATGGCCTTGTATGTTAAGCAGAGATCGCCACTGAGTAGACGATATGCGACAGAGTATAGCTGGAGTTTTTTAAGGCGGTCAGCATAGGGCATCTGCTTTAGGCCTGTGATTCTTTTAGTGAGGTATTTCTGAGGCCTTTCCAGTTGTTGCAGATGTCTTGAGAGGTACATACCAAATGGGGCATTGTATTCTATAATGGGTGTAATGAGGGATGAGTACAGTGGGACAATGACCTCCTTTTTTCTGGATGAAAAGCCCTTCGTGATGAGGTGTGCCACATAGAAGGATTTCCTGACTGTTGTGGCGATGTGGTTATCGAAGGTGAGACCACTGTCCACCTGTGTCCCTAAGTCTCTTATCACACTTTCTGTGTTTAGTGTACTGCCACCTATATGGTAATTCATGGATACATTTTTTTTTCCAAAGGGGATAACAATACATTTCTTGGCATTGAGCTTGAGCCCATGGCTCTGGCACCAAGCATCTGTTTCTGTAAGGCCCTTTTGTAGAGTATCCACATCATTTGGGGATTCAATAATGGCTCCCAATTTGCAGTCATCTGCAAACTTTGTTAGCCAGAGTCCCTTAGTGTTGACCTGTACTTCAGAGAAGTAGATGCCAAACAAGAGCGGCCCCAGGACTGAACCCTGAGGTACTCCACTTGTCACTTGTCTGGAGCTGGATTTGGAGTCAGCTACTTTTACAGTGTGGGTTCTATCAGTAAGCCATTTGGCAACCCATTGAGTGACATAGGGATTAATGTCCAACTTAGTAAGTTTATCTATGATTCCAGAGTGGGGGATGGTGTCAAAGGCCTTGGCAACGTCTAGATAGGCTGTGTGGACCACCTTACCCTTGTCCATGGCTCTGGAGACTAATTCAAATAAGTCAATCAGGTTCAGGAGACAAGATCGGCCCTTCACAAACCCAAACTGAGTGGGGTCCAGTGTTTGAAGGTTGCCAATGTCTTTGTTTATAAGTTCCATGATAATACACTCCATGGCCTTGCAGATAAGGCTTGTCAGACTGATGGGACGGTAGTTTCCGGGATCCAAGGTGGATCCCCCCTTGTGGATTGGGATAACTGTAGCTCTGCGCCATGGATCCCCCGTTGTGGATTGGGATAACTGTAGCTCTGCGCCACTCAGTGGGCATGACACCTGATGTGAGGCTATGATTAAACATGGCACTTAGGTGAGGTGCCAGTTCATATTGTAGTTCATGTAGTACACAGCCCGGGATGTCATCTGGTCCCATGGATGCTGTATTCTTGGCTTTAGAGAGTGCGTTTTGTACCTGTGTGGCCGTTATTACTGGAATTTAGCAATCATCCGGTATTAAGATGGGCCATTTAGGGGGTGAGAGGTGGGTGAAGTTGGCACTGAATCGATCTGCCAGGATATTGGCAATATCCTTCGGATCAGTATATTTAATGCCATTCTGTTTTAGCTCAGAGCAGATCTGAGCATTGTCATTTAGATTCTTGACATAGTTATAGAATGCTTTGTGGTTGTCTTTGGAATCTTTGGCAATTTTATTTTCGTAACTAGCTTTGAAGGATTTTATGAGGCATCTCAGTTTCTTACTGAGGCTAGTAAGGGAGTGCTTTGCATCCTGGGATTTTCCTCTTTTCTACAAAAGTTTCTTCCTTTTGTTGTAAAGTTTGTTTATGGCAGGGGACCACCAGATTTGCTTCCTTTTTTTGGATGAGAGCATTTTGGTTCTTTTTGGGATGGCACGATTCATGCATGAGTGGATGTGCTCATACAGTGCCTTAGTGTAGGATTCAGCAGTTGAACTTTCAGTTCCCGTCTGCATGGGTGTCATGAAGTTTGTCACTTCTGACTTGAGTAGCATGAAGTTGGCTTTGGAGAAGTTTTTTATGGTGGTTTCTTTACTAGGGGGTGGGGGTGGGATGTGGATGTTAAGGGTGATTAGCTTATGGTCAGACCTGACTAACGAGGGGGTGACCATAGGTATGGAGCATTGATTTCCCATGTTGGTAATGACCAGGTCTAGGATATTGGAGCCCCTGGTGGGACTATGGATTAGCTGATCCAGGGCATTGGAATTTATGAATTCCAAGAACCGCTTTAGCAAAGGTGTTGGGACATGAGTAATTTTCCCAGTTAATGGCAGGGTAGTTAAAATCACCCAGTATTAGGGTGTTTGGTTCTATCTTAATATTTTCCAGTATGTTTAGAAAGGTGTAGTGAGAATCTTGGGGTATGGTGGGGGGTCTGTAGGAAGCTACAATTTGGATTGCAGTCTTACCTAGTGTTAGTTGCACTTGGAGAATTTCAGACACATTGTGTTGGCCAACTAGCCTGGTGGTGTGAATATCCTTGGTGAATATTGACACTCCTCCACCTTTAGTGTTTCGGTCCTGGTTTGGTGGCCGAAAAGTGTGGTAAGAGTTGTAGACTGGTATTGCAGGGGTGCTCTCTGGAGCCTTGAACCAGGTCTCAGTTACTGCACAGATATCGATGTTCTCCATTTTTAGGAGTGCCTTGAGAGAGTGCATTTTGAGGTTTAGACTTCTAGCATTGAGTAGCATTACCTTCAGATTTTGCATGCTTGTATCTGTTACAGTGGTGGTTTTGTCCTTTGAAGTTTGCCTAAAAAAGGCACTATAGGGGTGGCAAGAGCCTTAGCCAGTAACCTGAATCACAGGGGCGACAGGTGCAGACCATCTCTGGCAAAGCATCATGGTCTGTCAATCATGTCATCCCAGGCAGACAGATACTGGATCCCCTTTGAATGACACCATAAACTTTGCCAATTGTTGAAGTCAATCATTTTATCCTTATATTGTGGTATCATTCTGGGTGAAGGCAGGATGCTACTCAGGGCTAGGGTCATACCTGCCTGGGCCACATGATCCGAGAGCTCTTCCATGTCTCTTTTCATGTAGTCCAGGGAGGTACATCTCAAGTCATTCACTCCAACATGAACAATGACAGAGTCATATTTGTACTTGTTGTGGAGTGACTTGAGTGCATGCGTTATGTGGCAGATCCTGGCACCCGACAGGCAGCTTACTGTAATTTTCTCCTTATTCAACCTGGTGAGAGGGACATCAGTGTGCCGGACTATAGAGTCACCTATGACTAAAGTGTTAGGTACATTGTCTTGCCTTAGGGGCTGTTGCTGGGTGGCACACTGGTGTTGTGAACTATGTGACACATTAGTTGTGATTGGTGTTTGTTTGCATTTCAGCTTTAGAGGTCTTTGTTGCTTGGGCAGGTTACAGTTAAGGGCCTCTGCATATGTGGATTTAGTGTTGCTATATGTGGGTGTTGGTGGTGCGTGTTTAGTTGGGCTATGTGTTGCTTGAGGTGTAGTGTGGGTGTTAACCTTCTCCTCTTGACTGTTTAGCACAATCTTGGGTGGAGAGAGCTTTGCTTCCATTTTGGCTATGTAAGTGCATTTCTCACAGGTTGTAGTGTTGGGTGGTAGGAGGAGAGGGTTGTCTGTGTACATGAGGCAATTGCTGCATTGCCCCAGTATGCCCAGATTCACCAGGTGGACAGGAGAAATCACTGGAAGCTGACCCTTGGATATGCCTGGTTTGGGGCTTTTTTTTTTCTTTGTAAAGCATAGGAGCTGTTTCCTTAGCAAGGTACTTTGCAATTATAGGCTGTTTAGTGCCCACTATTAATTTCTCCTTGTTAACAAGGAGAGTTCAGTGTTTGTATGAGTTTAAGGCTTCCTAGTGCTTTCCAGCAGGTATTAGAGAAAGTGCTAGTCACAGGGATGCTTAAAGGTAAGATTGAAAAGAATGCACTCTGCAGTGTGCACTAGAGAAGTTAGATGTGAAAGTAGGTAACTTGAGTTTTACCTGTTTAAAAAGTTAAGGTTTAGTGGAGAGTTACTATTTTTAAAACAGCAAGATGGATTGAAAGGGGTGGTCACTTTTGTATTTTGGTACTATGAAATACTGTATGATGGCCAATAAATTTAAATAATTGAAGGGGTGGGATTTCAAAAATGATGATTTTGTGATTACTCACATAAGCCAGTGAAAGTAGAGAGAAATGAGATATATGGTCAGATTAACATAAGAGGCTGGCAACTAGAAAGACAGTGGTATTTAACAAGACAACTTAAATGGGTGGGAGGACGGGAAAAATTCTGCCTGACTCAGAAGAGAGAGAGCGGTGGTCTCTTTTGAAGTTTTAATATGCTGTTAAAACAGAATCCAAGCAAAACACAAGGTAAAGAAAACAAACTACAGTATTCAAAATATAGAAAGGCAATACAGTAATACAAAAAATAAAAGCAAACTAAGCTTTCCTTCATAGCAAAGTGTAGCAGAGTCTGGATGAGCCTTTCTTGTAAAGCTCTGAAATGTTTTAGTTTACTCTTTAAATAGAAATTTTAGTTCCTAGCTCCACCCCCTCTGTTAACAAGTGATTAACCTTAAGTGACCTCTTCTGTCTTATGAATGAGTCCTTAATGAATCAGTTCTTATTTCTGCCTGACTCAGAACAGAGAGAGCTGTGGTCTCTTTTGAAGTTGTAATATGCTGTTAAAACAGAATGCAAGCAAAACACAAGGTAAAGAAAACAAACTACAGTATTCAAAATATAGAAAGGCAATACAGTAATACAAAAATAAAAGCAAACTAACCTTTCCTTCACAGCAAAGTGTAGGAGAGTCTGGATGAGCCTTTCTGGTAAATATATATATATATATATATATATATATATATATATATATATATATATATATATATATATCAACATTGCAATGTACATGGATGGTGAAGATAGAAGAGAGGCACAGGTTAATATGTCTCTGGTAAATGACAAGACATGAATTATTATGTTATTATAGGTTCATAGGTTCATAGGTACTTACTAGGTTACTGATTGGTGAGGATCTTAAGATGGCTAGCCTTATATTCCCATGGAAGATTTTGCCATTGTATTTTTCATACAAATAACCAAAGATTGGCTGAACAAGGATAAGTTGGGATATTTACATGTTTCCCTAATCCATGAGGATACTCATGCAGAATGACTAGATATATGTAGCCAGAAGGCACAGCCAGAATATGTGAATTGGCAATGCCAGAGAAATGTCACAAGTGTATGTTCCTGTCATGTTACTGCCAAGACTGCTGACATAATTAAGTGGCCAGGTAGAGAAAACAGCTATTAAGGCCTTATATGTGCTGGCATTAGCAAAAACATTTTGCCACTTGTAAATTCATGTACAGAGAAGCGATGCATCATTAATATGGTGGAAATAATTGAACTATAGGATGTCAGAAACATCTGCAGAATACTACTGTAATGCACGTAGGTGTGTCCTCACACACATACACACACACACACACACACACACACACACACACACACACACACACACACACACACACACACACACACACACTCACACACACACACACACACACACACACAACATAGGTAACACCAAAAACATATACTAGTGCAGACCAGAAAAGTACAGAACAGCACACTGTGTGACTTCACAACTTTAAAACAAAAAGGGTGCAAAATGGCCAACATGCAGCCAACAATATTTGTAAGTAGTTATGGAAATCACATCTGTGATATCTGCAGACTCCAGCAGCCTGCCATGGTGAGCACTATCATGACAGACTGGACTGGTATACAGCATATGTAGGATATGTATACATGCATCTGTAGCAAACAATGTACATGGTACCAAAATACAAAAGCAGGAAAATCTCATACTGAGGTACATGGCTGAGGTGAGGCGACATGTCACTGTCTACAAGCAATAATGTACTGCATGTTAAAATGCAAGCAAATATGCAGTATGGGTATGTATGAACAATTAAGGTCTGTAAGTATGTAAAATGAGTGCTATTCAGCTATTCATACCAATAGTATGCCTGCCACCACATGCATGCCTGCATGCCGTACTGGAGCAGCTGTGAGCAATAAAAAAAAGAAAAAAAAAAAAAAAAATATATATATATATATATATATATATACACACACACACACACACACATATATATATATATATATATATATATATATATATATATATATATTTATTCATATATATGTAAAAAAAAAAAAATATATATATATATATATATATATATATTTACTATGTTTTCCTACTAAGTACAGGTGACATGCTGCATGCACCAATGGTAAATTCAGACAGAGTGACGTAGACTATTACATGTTTATAGCTTGGTATGCTAGTGACAGTATAAATACAAATGGCACTGTAGACAGGAAACTCATGGGTGTGATGGCAAGGACAACTATACATACACCACTTACACAACTATGTACACTACTACAGTGGTGATTAACTGTCACTCATATGTGAAATTATACAAAGCATGTGCCATACTACCTGTGGCATCAGAAATGTGTAATAGTATAGGTGACATGTACTGGTTGTATGAGGTACAGCAGCCATCATATGCATAGGTAGGAAGAAACTCAGACATGTCAGAAAGAGGCAATGTGTCAGTAGCTGAAGGCATCCACACTGTCACCCTGTGCCAGCCCTGCATAGGTCTGCAGAACATGCAGAACCATCACACATCTGTATCACCTGTGATGTGTCATCATAACTACCATAGATGTTGGATAATGATGTGGTGGCCAAACTGATAATAGGTAGGAGATGTTGAACTCTAGCTAATACTCCTACTAGCTAGAGAACTTAGTGGATCAGAAGAGAGAGGAACAGTTGTAAACTGTGTTTCATGATTTGTAGAATCATAGTTATGCATGCTTTTTGGATAGTTTACCATGTATAGCAACTGAAGCTTGTGTGACTCCATGTACACTCTCACTTTTTACAGCATCCTGTGTGTTATGTATGCCCTGTGTGTCACCATGAACCCCCATATATCCAGACCAGTTAAAAATGATGGAGAGGGCATCTCTCCAAGAAGAGTTACAAGGAGAAACAAAACACATCATTTACTGTAAGAATGAATATGTATACATATATACATAGCAGATATCGAATCTGAGATGCTATACACAATTTGGCCAGTATGAAAGACATGTACACTTAAATATGTTGCTATGAATGTGTGGTACATTAAGGTGGCAGTAGTTAATAGAACATATATTTACCACACCATGTGGCTGTATGGACAAACATGTTACAATAATATACATTGTCTCTCATCATCAGATGCAGCAGACAGTGAAAGCTACCCAGTTACCTTACATATGACATAAAAACAAGTGAGTTAACATTATAGCAAACATCATGAAAGGTGAAAGTAATTGCTCATTTACATTGGAGGCAGGGGGTATGGATGTCAGTTCCCACTGGAAACTTCTGACTGGCCTACAATAAGACATACATGTCATACAGCATGCTTAATCATGTTGGTGACTTGCCATGTGCAGGCTGTTAGTGTGTGCACATATCTACCATAGTATTCACATTCTATACAAGGTCTTCCTCCAGTGAAGGGGCCATTCAGGGCTTCCATCAAAATCTCATTTTCATGTACCATGAAGTTGTAATACCTTTGCCATGGACTGGACATCTACTAAAAATGGTAGTGCAAAGCTCAGTCTTTCAACAATGAGCAATATGTACACATGACAATGCAGAGGGTACTTGCTGTGTCAGAAATGGTAACACCTGAACAACACTGCATAAGATACAAGAAAAAAAATGACTGAAGATGTATATACCAATGTATGGAATGAATATCAGTTACACAACAGACACATAATGAAATTAATATGATCCAGTGGAGGTATCAAGGTAAAATGTGCATTACACATGAATGACACACATATCTTGTGGCTTCAGGTCACAGTTGTCTTCTGAGATGGCCAGTAAATGAGTTAATGGCATACACTATACTTAGTGTGGAGGTGCAAGGAGTTAAATTATCACAACAACATGGCTGCATAACAGCATAATACAGTTATAATATAACACAGACAACAATGCCTGCAGTGACAATATAGTACTTAAAAAATGCATTTAAAAATGCAGCATCTTTAGTATGTGGGTTTATACTGACAACTAATAATAATGCAGTATACTATAACACAATCAGAAAAAACATGTCACAATGACCTATAGACAATATATGGCTTACCTCAACAACCAAAGGCATGAATAGTAGTCACAGAGCATCTATATAGTATGGAACATATTTTTATTTTATTTTTTATTTTATAGTTTGTCTACCAGGATAGTCCATTGGGCTGAAGGAGCCCATTTTCAATGGAGTCTTGGGGAGAAAAGCTCGAACAAGGTTTAAGGAGTGATACAGTAATTAGATAAACATACCAACAAAATGGTACAAAGTATATACAATTTGTAGTATACAATAAAATAAGACATATACTAAATAAAGAAATAATAGTATAAAATGCTTTTGCAGGGCAATTAAAAGTACTTTCATTTACTAACATGTAAATGAATACAAGAATAAACAGTCTAACTGCTTTATTACAGTAATGTGAATTATAAATTAGGAAACTAAGAATATGTCTCATCAAGAGATGATCAAACTGATAAATGCAGATGAAAAAATGCTATAATTATAGTATCATAGTTGTGTGAAGACAGTACCAGGATACATCAACAAAGTTATAACTTACCTTCCCAACCAATTACATAAAAGCTATAACCACACCCATCTGTATAAAGACAGAGACCTGCAAACAGATAAATGGGCCCATTGCTTTACAGCCCAGCTGCCTTTTGAGCCATTTAAAGCATAGACAATCCAATTTTCATTCAAAGGTGAGAATAAAACCATGTGCTTTGTGTCTGTAAAGTAAACACCTTAACCATTAAACCAGCTACTGTACATGAAGCTTAATAGTGTATTTTATTTTCTTGAAATACATTAGCCATTGTACAGAAGTGGATGACAGAATACATATGCAAGTGGATGTGAATGAACATGGCACATGGTACAAAAAATGGGCAATCTAAAATACAATAGATTGTAACCAGTAACACACCTACATCAAACCAGTTGCACGAATGTTGAATTACATCTCAGAACATAAAGGTACATGAATATAGCCGTGTCTACCCAAAATTCAACTTAAATCCAACTAACACAAACATCTGAGACAGTATACATACATGCAGAAATTAAAATATTGAAGGAACTTATCAAACATTGCTACAATGCCCATCACCTTCTAAGTATCCACTATATTTAATATTAAGTACATCCACAACTATGGTGAAAGCTGTAGTTTACTACTTATATGCTACTTAAACCAAACATCAGTAATGAGGTCAAGTAGCATGGAAAGTTGTAATATCACATTAACTGGGAATTGCATAGCAAGCCAATAAAATACAATTCTACACTGACAGCTCTTTGGAGTTACAGTGTTCATTTCCATAAGTATACAGAGTGTAACCAATTCCAATTAATAAGTGAAGTGTATCAAGAAACCAGATACCTCTGTACACACCTAGATAACTTGAGAATTGTTCCTGGCAGCAGCAATTAGTGCGAGTGTTCTTATTGTGACTTAGCATAGTCATTTTCATATCAAAGAAATGTACATATATCAAACATATGAAATTGAAATCGTGGTAACGTGACTAAGATAATGTTATTATTACAGACTGCTGACAGCTCTGTACACATCCAAATAGGAAATGATGACATTTAGTGGGCTTGGCCAAGTCTAAACACTGAAATGGATAGAAATGAAGTCCGTAGTAATAATTCATGCCTAATTCGGTATGTCACACATCCGTGAGATTCCAGGTATGCATTCCCAATGACTGACCTTTGGGGACACCACCTACCAGCCACATTGAAGAGCAGGCAACTACTAGATAGCATCTTATCAAATGACGTAAAAATCAGTGTATACCAAGATTATATATTCTTCATTCTGATGGAGGTAGGACTCTCCTTAACATTAATTACGTGATTACGTGCATAGACCTACAACTATAGAACTATATACATATCTGCTAACTTCACCAGATACAAACATAGTGAATATTTTAAAACATGAGGAGAGTAAGTAAAAGATAACTTCTTTGCTCAGTTTAGCAGAAACATATTTGTGTCAATTGGGAATGGAAATCAAAAAAGAAGTAGAAAAAAATCAGGCAGCAACTGAATATTACAAAAAAACAAAAGAAAGAATATAAAGAGAAGGATCAGATGAGAAGGCAAAAATGTGGAAAAGGCATAGTTGCAAGTACAGAAAACTCCTGGAAAAACCTCATGTCAATCAGAATTCAGAGCAGGAATGGTTAAGAACAAAATTTAAACCAAAAGATGAAAGGTTGATATTGGCAGCCCAGGATAATGAACTACATACACATTGGTTTCAAGGTCCATTGAACATGTGGGAGAAAGAGACAAATGCAGGTTATGTAAAACAGAACTGGAAACAGTCACACATCTCATTGATGGGTGTGACACGCTAAGGGCAGAGGGCCTGTATACTCTGGCAAGACTGTTTCACTGGGTATTTTGCAAACATTGCAGTACTGAAGTTGCTGAGAAGCATTGATCCACAAAGCATTACAGAGATTGATGAACTTTATATCACATAGGATCACCTATTACCAACAGTTGAAAAAATAGATGGGGGGAAACCAAATATACTACTCCATGAAAAGAAGACAAATGTAGCATTGATCACTGAAATTGCTACATCCAGTAATTACAGAGTGTGTTATGTACAGAGAGACACAAAGTCATAAAATAGCAGGATTTGCAGGCAGAGATGAGAGCAATATGGAGAAGGATACCCACACATAGGTTCATAGGTTCATCAGTTGGTACTAGGCTATCAGCCCTAGGGCCTATACAAGCCTAGCCATAACAATTCCCTGGATATTTCTTCCCACAATATTTACTTCCCTGTACCCCTATCTAGTAGGGCAACTGACGTGATCCCCGGGGTGAATTTCCTATCTCCCATCCAATTGTCAAGGTTCTTTTTGAAGATGGCCAATGAGGTGCTCTGCTTGACATGTATGGGCAGTCTATTCCAGAGTATGGGGAGTCTCTGTGTCAGGAACCTATCCCTCCAGCAGTTTTGTTCATTGTGATGACAAGGTTTAGACCCCTGGAGTGTGTAGCTCTGAGGGATTGGGATTTATTTAAGTGGAGCATGTCCAACAGCTCAGGGTTTGACATATCCTTGTATGTTAAGCAGAGATCGCCTCTGAGTAGATGATATTCCACAGAGTATAGCTGGAGTTTTTTTAGACAGTCAGCATAGGGTATCTGCTTTAGGCCTGTGATTCTTTTAGTGAGGCATTTCTGTGGCCTTTCCAACTGTTGCAGATGTCTTGTGAGGTACATGCCAAACGAGGCATTGTACTCTATAATGGGTCTAATGAGGGATGAGTACAGTGGGACAATGACCTCCTTTTTTCTGGATGAAAAGCCCTTAGTGATGAGGTGTGCCATATAGAAAGATTTCCTGACTGTTGTGGTGATGTGTTTATCGAAGGTGAGACCACTGTCCACCTGTGTCCCTAAGTCTCTCATCACACTTTTGGTGTTTAGTGCACTGCTACCTATGTGGTAATTCATGGGTACAAGTTTTTTCCCAAAGGGGATAACTATACATTTCTTGGCATTAAGCTTGAGCCCATGGCTCTAGCACCAAGCATCTGTTTCTGTAAGGCCCTTTTGTAGAATATCCACATCATTTGGGGATTCAATAATGGTTCCCAGTTTGCAATCATCTGCAAACTTTGTTAGCCAGAGTCCTTTAGTGTTGGCTTATACTTCAGAGAAGTAGATGCCAAACAAGGACGGTCCCAGGACTGAACTCTGAGGTACTCCACTTGTCACTTGTCTGGAGCTGGATTTGGAGTTGGCTACTTTTTCAGTCTGGGATCTGTCAGTAAGCCGGCTGGCAACCCATCGAGTGACATAGGGATTTATGCCTAGCTTAATAAGTGTATCTATGATTCCAGAGTGGGGGATGGTGTTGAAGGCTTTGGCGAGGTCCAGATAGGCTGTGTGGATCACCTTACCCTTATCCACAGCTCTGGAGACTGATTTGAAGAAGTTAGTCAGGTTCAGGAGAAAAGATCGGCCCTTCACGAACCCAAACTGGGTGAGGTCCAGTGTTTGAAGTTTGCCAATGTCTTTGTTTATAAGTTCCATAATAATGCGTTCCATGCCCTTGCAGATTAGGCTCATTTGACTGATGGGACAGTAGTTCCTGGTATCCAAGGTGGCTCCGCCCTTGTGGAGTTGGATAACTGTAGCTGTGCGCCACTCAGTGGGCATGAAGCCTGAGGTGAGGCTATGATTAAACATGACATGCCAGTTCATTTTGTAGTTCATGTAGTACATAGCCCGGGATGTCATCTGGTCCCATGGATGCTGTATTGTTAGCTTTGAAGAGTGCGGTTTCTACCTGTGTGGCTGTGATTACTGGAATTTGGCAATCTTTTGGTATTGAGATGGGCCCTTTAGTCGGTGAGAGGGGGGTGAAGTTGGCACTAAATAGATCTGACTGGATATTGACAATATCCTTGGGATCAGTATATTTAATGCCATTCTGTTGTAGCTCAGAGCTTGTCTGAGCATTACCATTTAGATTCTTAACATAACTATAGAATGCCTCATTGCTGTCTTTGGAATCTTTGGCAATTTTATTTTTGTAACTAGCTTTGGAGGGTTTTATGAGGGATCTCAGCTTCTTACTGAGGCTGGTAAGGGAGTTTATATGGAGTTAATTAATACATAATCTGATTAGAAATGGTACACATGCTGTGTTGCAATGATGGTAACCTGCTAGCCTAGATGTTTATGTATATGGAAACAGATGGTCGATTTCTCTGCAAAGCTGCTAACATGTTGAACATACAATGAGTGCAAGGATATATATATATATATATATATATATATATATATATATATATATATATATATATATATATGGATCTATATGACTTCATCGACAAGTCATAAGATCGACATTGAATAACCCGACACGAAATCACCGACAAGTGAGTTAATCAAAATCACACATCACCGACATTCAGAACTTTGACAAAGAAGCAGTCACTAATTAAATGCTCTTAACCACCGCACAAAACCCTACACGTACTCAACCATGGTACTTAGGGATAGGTAAATGAAATTCTAAAGCGATTATTTAGCTGGTACACTGCCTCTCAATACCCGGACATGTTTATTGAATGTCCGCAACAGAGTTTGCATTTACTACCCAGACGTGGGTTATTGCTATATTAATCTACTAATATGCTGCACCTGAAGTTTTCAAAAGAGTTTACAGAAGGAATGTTTAGTGTTTTGCAGAAAAAATGATGGAGCTGATCTGTTAAAACCAACTAAATCAAAAATAATAGCAGTTAAATAGTCTTTTAATCATCACCATTTCCTCAGGTATGAATAGAAAGATGATGAAGCATGATATTAAGGGGTATGTCAGTTTTGAGTTGTTTTTAGAACTTGGAATTTCAATTTTTTTTTTAACATTTGCATGCCAGCTGAACATCTGGTTCCACTACTCACTTTGATCTGGGAATGCTTAGTTTGTCATCCTTAATTATTTGGCTTAATAATTTGTATGACTTCTAAGAATGCTTGCTTGCATCACTAACTTCATATTACTCAGGCAAAATGAGATATGGCAGACTACATTGTCTTCATAACAGTATTAAATCTTAATGAAAATGCTAGGTAAATGTAGGCAGCCATTAATCATTGAAATCTTGAAGCAACATTTGTTTAATTTTAAGATACCTATTAACTATTGTGTATGATTTAGTTATTTAAACATGTTAATTGGTAAGAGTATTGATCCTCCAGGACATATTTTAATTTTAGTCAGGGAAAATAGAATATAAACAATTACAAATAAGTATATATTCTATGAGTTGAAGGCATGCAAGATACATTGTTTATTGAAAGCACTCTTAGAAGCAAAATCATTTAAAAAAATGTATAACCATATTCTATACAAATAATCCATAAATGTGAAAGGGGAGTAAAGGAGATAGGAGTCATGGTGGGGTGTAAGCTACCTTTTACATTAATAAAACAGTACCAAGTGAAGAAAGAGTCTCCTACCCCCCCCCCCCCCTTAGTGAAGGGAAACTGATTACAGCAAGAACTTCACAGGTGTAGGCTGCCTTCTGTATTAATATGATAGCACTACAGAAAAATAAGCCCCCTCACATTATTGGGTAAACTGAAACTAGACCATAGCAGGTACATCAAGGGCATGCTCCGTCTTCTATCTGTCTTCTATACTAATATGACAGTGATAGAAGGAGGTATGAGCTCCTCCCATTAACTGAACTAAAACTTGTCACATCAAGAACTTCAAAGGAGTGTTCTAGGAAACAATGTTACTTTCCTCTGCTTGCACTCTTGCAAAGAATATGTAAATTACAAGCTGAAAACTACCCTGATTCTAATTCCCCTGAGCCCAAGCAAAGCATCTCTTTTTCTGGAATTGGATGTGTTTTTCATTTTTGGTTTTCAAAGCCTCCCCCCAAAGATGCATAGTGTGTTTTAATTTTAACATTGTATCTTTGTAAAAACAGCACGTGTCCCAGACAGAGCATGCAAAAGCTGAGAGTATTGGGTTGTTGACAGTGCTGGCTGGCAGTATTCGGTAAAGGTCTGCCACTAGTAATCCGAGGTTTGATTATTTTTCTTTTTTTTACTCAAATATTTTTTTTTATTTTGATTTAAAACATAATAATGATTGTTTACAATTAATAAATATTCAACTATATACAATATTTACATTTAGCCTGACAAATAGATTAAGCTAACAACAAATCTATGTAAAAACAATGATATTGATACATTCTATTTAAATTATCAGGAAGAGTTTGATTCCAGTTTCAAGGTGTCAATCAATGTCAAAACTTTTCTCCATGGGTTATTGACTAATGGCTTGGGATGGATTCTCAGTTCTATAGTTTTGATCTCAATTAAAACAGACTTCTTCAGTAGAAATGAAAAATTCCTCCATGGTGGGTGCTGTGTTGGATTTCTAACTTCTGGTTATACATTTTCTAGCTATTGCTAGTATAGTCCATATTAAATACAAATCCAATTTCTTCAAGTGAGGATTATTGATTACATTCAGTAAAATTAGAGATTTTGTCAAAATAAATTTATCTATATAAAGAGCTTGTAAAAATTATTAATTTCATTCCAATATGTTCTAATACTAACACAGTCATAAAAAACATGGGACCAGTCTGCATTTGCTTATTCTTGGCATCTCCAGCATACATTATTACTTGAGATGTGTATCTTTGAAATTTTCTCAGGTGTTAAGAAGGATCTGTGTAGATATTTCCATTGAAATATTCTCCAATATTGTGAATGAGATGTTAATTTACCTGTAAGATATTTGCCTTATCTTCTCTTGATAGGGGAGTCTGTATACTTTTAGTTAAATATTGCCAATAGGATACTTTAAGCAATTAATACATTATATAAGTATGATAACTCGTTTTTTTATATTAGTGTTGCTATAGATAATTTTAAACAACCAAGATATAAATTTAGGGGTATTTTTTAATGATAAATTGTTTACTATTCTACATAGATCCATAGAATATGTTAAAACACTCTGCAACATTAGCCAATCATTAGGTGCTAATCCATAGGCTGAAATTAAATGTTGTATTTCCAAGACTCGTTGTTTTTTTTTATACAATGAAACCAGCATATTAACTTCTTATTTCCCCATGAAGTAAACATCTCCCTATGTACTTTATCAGGGAAATTTCTTGTAACACTGAACAGAGTTAATAATGCAAACCAAAGTTTTATATCTATATTCATATTGACAAACTTCATAAAGGCATCAAAATATGCCCCGGGATTCATGAAGCTCGGCACAAGGCTGGCATTAGGCTAGCGCCGACCGTGTGGCGTGAAGATGGTGCAGTAGTGCCAAATGCATATTAATGAAGGTGCACTGCTGCCACAGCCACGTGCATAGGAAAGGAGCGCGAGTGCATAGGGCATGTTGAAGTGCCACAAGGAGGCGTGGAAATGTCAGCTGTCGACGTGCAACGTAAAATGCTTGCATATAACAATTTGCAAGCAATAATAGTCACATCTGTCAGTGTCCATGGATACTGAAACGTATGCAAAGCATGCAAGTCAGTTCCTGCGAACACAAAATGAAGAAGCAAACACAAATGTACAGTAGGGAATAACGGGTCCCTATCCCTCGAACAAATGACATTGAAAACCGTGTGCCTGTAGTCCAACGCAGTGTGGATAGTTATACCAAGTGGAAGTGAAATGCATCATATGTTAGCGAGCTGCCGATAGGTACGTCCAGCCCAATGGTCAAGGTCACCAGCTGACCCATATTGTGAAGGAGAGAACACAGCTGGGCAGATGTGTCCATAACAAAAAACATGATAAATATAAATATCTAGCGACCGTATAATAGAATTATATCCCACAATGCATGTAATAGTCACATACAATAGGTATGTCCGTATTTAACATACCATATGTGACAGAAAATAGAATAAGCATGTAAACGAAACAGAAGGAGCATATAAACTGCTACAACAATAAGGCAACATGTAGGCTGAAAGGAACAGTATTATCCATAGCGTTGACTGTGGGTACGTGTTGTCCAGTACAATCAGATATGTGTCTGGAATATATCCCATCCTGGACATAGGAACAGGTAGCATCCTACCAATGATTAGAACAGTTGGCCAAAATCCGCACATCTGCGATCCAAGCCGTACTTGTCAGGATGTGTCACAGTTGAACGGGTATTACCTGAGTGTACCAACCATGTCATGAAAGTTAAGTATGGGCGTGTACCTATGTGTGTGAGGTATAGCATGTGGAAGGTGAAACATGCCAGGGTAGTCCACACAACCATACAGGTACCTGACATATGTAGGGTATGTAATGTGTTACCTTGACCGTGTTATGGGCCATCAACCAAAGCAGTGATGGATGGAGTGTCAGGAATATGTGTGTGGGGGGGTGGGTAATGGTATAATCCTCAAAGGCGAGACTGTGTCATATGCAGAATAGGTGAACTGGAGGTGTATGGGGGGCAGCAGGTGAAGCAGAAAGAAACACAAAGAACATGTATACACATCTGCAATACAACCAGACAGGCCATACTGTAGGACACAATCCCACAAACATATAAATATTAAAATGTGCGATACAAATGTATAGAAATGTCTCCGGCAGATACCCACAGATTGGTCCTGATGGAACAGGCCAAATCAAATGCAACACACCTGGATGCATAATGGACTACCCAGCATCCCCTCCAAAGCACACAACCCACCCCCATACCTGAACGTCCACCAAATCTAGCCATACTTGGCCTACTAGTTTGGCGCAGCCACATCTACACATAGTGACCACTACGCATATGTAGTAGGTAGTGTCACCCTAGGCAGTTTCAGGATTGCAAACTATCTATCCCTTGCATGTAAAACCCCCAGCACAGTTTCGTAACGCCAGAAGAATGGTCGGTATCGGTCTTGTTAAATTTTTGGATATCCCTCATGGGATAAGTAATCTGTGTAAACATTAGAATGGGTATCAAGACACGATGTCCAGTCCTGTAGACATCTGGACACAAGTTGGAATGTGCAGTAGTGGTGCACGAGACTGTCCAGCCCTAGATGGTCATGTAGAACCTACTACCCAGGATCAAACACCTGCCCGTGATGCACGTGTCCTGACACGAATAAGTGAGAGAATATATTGCACATATTCGCATAGTAGAACATGGAAAAAGGGTGATGAAGGCACTGACGTAAACAGGATACCCCCTGATCCACTGTGTGAGGGACAATTACTGTGTGGGTAGGTGTGACCTGACCAATAATGATACAATGCCAAATGTCCTGTGATTGTAGGAAATAACTATGTGCCATACTGCATGTAACAGTTGCCTAAAGCGGTCACGTCAGGATAGAAAAAACGTAATTCGTACAAGAAACAGGCTAACAACTAAAGTGCTAAAGGTATAGGCTCACAGCTAGGAAACCAATGAATGTTCTAAACCTGCACTGACCGTGGGTATGTGTTAGCATAAACAATCTGGTGTCCCCAGAATATATCCCAACCTGTACATATGACAATGTCAACCCTACCAATGGTCAGAGCATGCGCACAATAACTGGCCAGCCTATTAATCACTCACAAAGCCAGTGATCTTTGGAGGAAAGGTGGTGAATGAGAATGACTATTTGCAACAATGAAGAGTAATAGACACAAATTTACTGCAGAACATTAGTAGTAATATGAATCTGTCAACACGTTCCAAGTTAATAGTACTAATATGGTAGAAGTGTCCATGATTGTCCCTGAGTTGTCATAGCCTTGTCCCTGTCACTGTAGAAACTAGTCCCCGAGTATCACAGAGGTCTGTACACATATGTACACCAACCAACTGTCACATCTGTTGACAGGACTATTGCATACCTGTAGTGAATTTATAACTGATGCCCAGAATAATATTCATTGTATCCATAAATTAATGAAATACTCAAATGGAAACACCCCCCACCCTGTATTATGTAGTGGAACCACTCCTCACCCTAAATTATGTAGTGCCAACCTAATAATGTGGTCAGAAGTGCCCAAACACCTGTGTCTGTGAACACGGGTAGAATGTTAAAATCTGGACTAACTCTGTCCATGTGCTATATCTGATATTTGAACAGAGCAAGGGCATTTCTAATCACCAGTCAGACAAGCCTAAACCAGGACCAGCACATGAACACCCTGACAAACACGCATATGTGTGAGGACTATAAGTGTAGGAGTTCTGAATATCCTTGGAGTGAGTAGACATGCAGCACGAGTCCAGAGTAGTAGGAAACAGGGAATGTCATAAGTGTAGTACTGCGGTTTTCCCATCAGGAGAATGGATGCCTGCTGTATAAGGGAAGCGGTGAGGTGTATGTCAGAGTAGCTATGAACCATGGGTATACATATAAATGAGGCAGAACAACAATAGTGTAGTGGTTAGAGCATCCACCTAACGTAAAGGCATTCCCAGTTCAAGTAGGACTATAGCACATATTAATTGTGTAATGAATGCCTCTGTGCTGTAAAGCCAACATTTATACATGTAAAGGTGACCATGTGTCTCGCATGGGGCCGTTAACCGGATTCCAGCCATCAAAGTGGTACTTTCATAAGGAATAAGGCACATGTAATCCCAAAGAAGTGCCAGTAAACATATGTAACTCAGAATAACTAGATGCAAGTGCGCCTGCACGGGTGTATGCAGCTTTTAGCATAGCAAATGTATGTTGCTTGTACAGCTATAACTTTTATATAGATAGATAGATAGATAGATAGATAGATAGATAGATAGATAGATAGATAGATAGATAGATGTGTGTATAGATAAATATCCACAGACATAACAAAAATATGCAATTATATATCTATCTATATATCTATATACACACATATATATATATATATATATATATATATATATATATATATATATATATATATATATGTGTAAGGAACGCCGAAATACGAAAGCAAACATAAGGGTTGTGAAGGGAATCTATAGCAAGTAAGGAATTATAAAGTGCTCGCAGCATATGTCAGATAAAGCTGCACAAGTGAGAGTAGAGCACTGCTATTCACACCAGAGGCAGGGTTATACCAGTGGCCATAACATCGTTGAAGTGCTACGTCATCATTGTAAACAGACGGAATGTAGTACATGTTGCAACCACCTACACTTGTAACCCGCAAATCGTTCATAATCCATAACACCAGGAAAGGCACGTATGTGCAAATATGAATGGATGGTGAGCCTGTGAATACACAAGGCGGTACAAAATGTGTGTAGGGCCCCAACGCTCTGGAGAGGGCAATGTGTAAAGGTGTGTCATGGCTGCGATAACAGGTGTATAATGGCTGGTATGCGTGGAAACTCAACACGGGTGTGCTGGAGAAACTATGGATATGTGATTATGGACACAGGATTGCTAGGGTATGTTGCACCGGTTGCAATGGAGCAGCCCATGGAGGTCACCTAGTACATAGCTGCGATTCCCAGATAAGCCTCGTCTGCATGGAGACATGCATGAATGGGTGTATCATTGTCAGACGTTGTGCATCAGGGCTGGCAGCCCGGCACATAAAACCTAAACGCCACCCATGAGTGGAACGGAGTTCTGCTGTGACAACCCCAAACCGGGAAAAGCAGAAAGACATAACTACATGCAGACATCAATATGTTGACGTACAATCTCAGTAACACAAACACTCATTCTATTAACATTAATAATACGAATGTGCACAGAAACAAACACAGTAGCAGGAATAACAGGCTGCGCATACGAGTAATAGGTCGAATGACACTATCACATCACACTTATCAGCGGCACCCCAGACATGAAAAATGTGCGACATCTGTCTGCTGTATAACGTGCAGTATACTGATCACAAGTTCACCGGAGTGAAGTGTCGGTGTCATAATGACTAAGGCAATAGTATGCTGTTGAAGCAGAGATAAAACCCTATACGCATGTGTAAGTGTCTATGTCCAGGAAATGTATAGGTTAACGGACACACAGATGTATATATAGATAAATATATATATATATATATATATATATATATATATATATATATATAAATATATATATTTATATTTATATACACATATACATTTATACAGATATACATATATATATATATATATATATATATATATATATATATATATATATATATATATATATATATATATATATATATATATATATGGGTTCATGTCAGTACACCGACAAGTCGAGATATCGAGATATCGACATTCACTCTACCGACACATGAAATAATCGAAACCGCAAACACGGACATTTAACAGGTAAGAGGTTTACATTTCGCTAATCATGCCTACCACACATGCATAACACTGCCACACTTACTAAAACATGGTAGGCATGATTAGCGAAATTAAAACTCTTACCTGTTAAATGTCCGTGTTTGCGGTTTCGATTATTTCATGTGTCGGTGGAGTGAATGTTGAAATCCCGACTTGTCGGTGTACTGACATGAACCCATATATATATATATATACACTATATATATATATATATATATATATATATATATATATACACACACACAAAGATATACTACAGATATACAGATATATATAGATAGATATATATACACAAACAACATGTATTGATATATACATATGCATACAAAACAAATATGTCATTGTAGATATACACATGTACATAACTAGGTTACTTTACAGCAATTAGGGGTGACATAGATACAGCCCGGGCATATGCGACTGGGAAGTCCAATAAATAAACGTTGTACCCCCCACACTGCCCAGCTAGGCTGGTCAGACATACAGACAGGCAATAAAGATTACTACACTGCTGCTGTCCAAAACACTGGCAGGAAAGTAGCAGTGGGAGAGATCTGCAAGGTCTACATTTTAAACAAGGATAATGGTGTCCCTTGCGGGACCCCAAAAATTCAATGTATGTGTCAACCTGTTGTGATCAATGTGAGCAGGATGTAGGTGTACATGGAACAGTAGGTTGTGCAAGTGTGATAATACATGGGGTGACAAAACGTATGACATGTGTCCCAAGATGGGGAGAGTGGGCAATGTGTAGGGGTGTGCTCATACCCCAACTGCACGCACAGTAAGTATATGTCATGAGTGCTGTAGAGGGGTGCCAGGTAGGTGGACAATGGGTATGCAATAAGGTGCTTAAGTGTGCAGGTGCTGGCTGGCAGAGATGTAGTAGGCCCGCCCAGTGGAAGTCATTAATATTCCTATGTGGGCATAGCAGACGCCTATACATCCCAAACCTGAAGAGCACATCTACCGGATATACTGTAAACCATCGGGGGAATACATAGAGACCAAATCAGTGCTGTGTACCCAATTAGCATGGACATCCATAGTTATGAATCAGAATGTAACAAAGTCCAAATAAACACTTCCAGAACTAGTGATATTAGGTGGACAGGTGGCGGAATACAGGTAATGACAGATGACATGTATGAGTCATAAACGGCATGTACCTCGACAAACGTGAATGAATACATATGCTCTGTGACTGTCAATGTGTCTGGTTAATAGAACCAATCATCTAAATGTGTCCCACAGGGTGTTGTGCAGTGTTTCTGATACAGTGTTCAGTCTCCCCCATTGGTATGTGAGGTC
Source organism: Protopterus annectens (assembly GCF_019279795.1). NCBI lineage: Eukaryota > Metazoa > Chordata > Ceratodontiformes > Protopteridae > Protopterus > Protopterus annectens. The sequence goes on along the minus strand of NC_056726.1, from coordinate 1,868,371,119 downwards.
TGCTAGTGATGGAAAGTGCATAATTTGATGACCACCTCAGGTTGATGATAGCATAATAGATGGTTCCACACCCATATGCCTGTGAGTGACAAACCCGTCTGGGCAGTTGTGTCCTGCAAAATTAATGTTATGGCATATGGCCTGTGAGTTTGGGAAAGGAGGCTATATAGTGTGTGTAGTGGTGTCAGAAATTAATTTGTTGTATCAAAAACAGCTACATGTATTAGGAAACAGCATTAGCAATTATAATGCTACTAGAATAACCTTAACGTATGCAAACCGTGGAAGTAGTCAGTTTACAACTGGCTGTGGGTATGTGTTGCCTTGACACATGTGATAGCTCTACATATAGGATCTATAGGACCGCCACCATTCTGAATGGCCAAAGTGGGACCTGCTCTGTAGAAATGTCAGACGTACCACGGCAGAACATACCTACAGCCATGCATAGTACAGCAATATACATATCAGCACAAATCAAAGCGTAGTCTAGCAGCTGTAAAGTTGCTTATGCTACTACATATAACATATTGACGTGTCAGGTATACAAGACCTGTAACAAGCAACCACTACAGACACGTAGAATATGAGAATGTCCCCTAATCAGGACAGTTGTAATGGCTAGAGTATCGTCACATGACATATGCCTAATGAGGGACTGTCCCATGCAAAGTGGGAAAGGTGTCATTCCTACAGTCTCCCGTCGTGCAATCTGAAAGGTCTAAAATGTACAGTAGGTATGCGGTAGCATGACTCACTAGACAGCTGTGTTAACAAAATCATATTCACATGTCAACATTGCAGATTATCAGTTCCCATGTATCAGGCAGATGGGAGCAGATCGTATGAGGAACACGCATATAATATGATTATGTCACTGGACAGGCAGCCGTGTCCATACAGTCGAACGCCTGCCATCGCCAAATGGTTAGACATACCCAATACTGTAGTCATGTAGTCCGATGTAATACGCACCATAAGGGATCGCACACACCCAGCAAGAGTGACAAATGTAAGCAGAAATGTTGGTGAGCGAGCGGATGTAAACGTGTTTGTCTACCAGTATGCCAGTAGTGCACTGTCAAAGAAATGTGGAGTCTAAATGAGTAAAAGGTGCTGTAACCAGAGATCAGCAGTACTTAACACTGTGCAAACTCACGCACAACTGCTCCCAACTGCTGGAATGTGCCTTACCCATTCCGTATCCAAAGGCGTCGGTCTGTCCGCAAACAAAGAACCACCCTATTCATGTGTTGGTAGCAGTACCCTGCGCACAGCACATAGCTCATGTGAATTAACAATAGACCATGGCATATGTATAGACAATAGACCACACACACACCATGCAGCGCAGTCATCCAACAGTATAGCAATGTACTGGCAGATATGTCCAGACCACTGGTGTATGCATGCCTGGCTGTCCTGTGTGTCAGTGTGTGAGCATGCCCAGTATGACTGTTACGCATGTTGTCGACTGACATTACCGTCATACCGTCATGTGTGTGAGCATGCCAAGTATGGACAACTGTATCTCATGTGTCACATGTCCAAATAGCCAGTACTGTGTTGCCGACCCCTCTATTCTACACAGACAGGTGTCATGTTGTGTCTGCAGGGTAGCTAATGGTCATGTGGCATTGACAGTTGCTACATGTCTGCATAGCGTGGGGGGACATCCAACTGCATCCACAGTCCTACACAGCACCGTGGGTGGTGCACATGACTCTTATATGTGTAGGTTGGATGGGGGGCACAGCTGACAGTTGTACACATCTGCCGCTACTGTACTGGTATGCCAGGTACTCCGTGTCAATGTGTGGACCTACCTAAATTGCCGGTTGGAGGGATACCAGTGTTCGTCAGATCCCAGCATTAAATACCAGCACAGTGGTGTTGGACGTCCTAGCTTTCACAACCTGCATCAAACCGCCTGGCCTGCTGTAGCCTGTGTGTGTCTTTGGGGGTTGGGGTCATTCATTGGGCATATCCATAGACCATTGTATATCAGTTATCTGTAGTGGTCCACACCTGTCCAGCTGCATGGAACGTGTGTGGGCTGTATGGACACACATGATGTTCATCCCGTAATCTGCAGTGTGTTAGGACACCCTGTGTACTACTAGCTACCATTGTGACCCCCGTATGTGCTACAGAAGTCATGGTGCCACTATAGACGTGTACTGTCTGCTGCCCTAACAGTCGGCCACCAAAGTCTCTTGTATGCTCACATACATACCATAGCAATGGGTAAATACACATTCTAATACAACTGCCAATTTTTAGGTCTATAGACATACTCTGGGGGTGTTCTGGACCTGAGGACAGTGCTGGAGGGCTGCCTATGTCGGATGCACACAGTGCACCTCCTATACATGGCCGAGCACAGGTAGTGTCATGTTTGGCATCCATTGTACTGTGTGCGGGTCAGAGAGGGGACATCCGTGGGTACCTACTGTGTCAGTGCATATGCCTTGTGTTGCCTCTTTGCCAAGGAGAGGTCATACTGTGCACGGCCATTTGCCGACTTTGCCCTGCTCAGGTAGTTCCTTCGCCAAGTCACACTGTGCCTGTACAGGCCTTGGCATTGGTGATGGGTCATGTGGCCCTGCCCCATGCTGTTCCTGCAGCAACCATTACTGCAGGATCAGAATGTGTAGCATAGCAAATACCTTAACAAATTGTAGGCATGTAGCTAGTGAATACTGCAGGGCTCCACCGGATGTGTCCGGATACCAGAACTGTGAACTGAGCATCCCAACCACATGCTCAATTACATGTCCTGCCTGTGCATCCGCCTCATTATGGTGTGAGTGCTCAGGTGTGTGTGCATTGCTGCTGGGTGTCATCAGCCATGACACCAGTGGTTACCCAGCATCCCCCACTAGGACACTGTAGGGGATGTCCATATTGGCAAAGGTGTGGTATAGCTATGTTAGAAGCCATATATCGGAATCATCATAACTTCCAGGGCAGACAGCACACACTTTCAGTGTAATGCCCTGGCCATCACATATGGCCTAGCTGTTGGAGGGTATGCCCCTGCAGTGACTGTAAGCCCTATCTCACTCACCGGGTGGTGCTTTGATGTGTATGTTTGTGCAGGCTATGCCACCCAGTACCCAAGGGTAGTCATCCATGTGGTTGAAGAGATGCATATTGCTGGTCTACTAATCTTGTGTGTTGAGGACATGTACGTGCTCACTAGCATGTGTTGACATGGTGTCTTTGACCTGGTGCAATACTCTGGATGCAGATGCCTGTGAGATCCCCATGATATCCCCAGTTGTGCTGTGTGAGGTACCTGTGGCTAGTATACCCAGATCAACACATACCATGGTATCCACTGTGATGGGTTTCCCTCGGCCTGTTTGATGTGTCAGGTGTGGCAGGCACAGGTCAACAAGCCGCTGTACGAAGTCTCTGTCCACCCCATAGTGCTCCACCATCCCCAGCTCATGTAGCCCCTGGTAAGTCACTCTGGATCTATAAAGTCTTATGTCACCCCAGTAAGGGATGTTCAGCAGCATACACATCCTCACTGCCCTCAGCCTCCTTCACATGTTGGTCTATGTTGCCTGCTGCAGCCCTTCTCATTTGGTTGGATTGTGTCGTGAAATATCCCCACAGGTATACACCGGTGGTGTAGAGTGTGGAAGAAACCTGTGTATATGATGCTTGCTCACATTACCGTACTGTTCAGGTGTGGGCTGGCCATGTCATCTGCAGATTGTGCTGATCATCACCTGTTTGTGCAACCTGTACACCCTGACAACCCCACCACTGCTGTTGTCCCTCCCAATGTCACCAGGCAAGTATAGACACACCCCTAGCTTAGGCGTGCTAAGGCAGGAGCACTCCCGAGGCGCAGTTCTGCAATGCACGTACAGTATGCCTGACCCCCACTTCCATGCTGTCAACTATATTTGAGCCCTGCACCTGGATAACTACACACATACACTCCAGGTATCTGCATCACACACTGGGGATAAATGGGATACACTATTGTCAACCTCATCTGCATAGTATAGTCTTCTAATGAATAGTTATATGACCCATACCAAACCTCCAAATTAATAACCACTGCTTAGTATCACTCAGATCCATACACAACTGGTAACAGGTGCCTTACTATAACCATATTCGATGTCCCATGGTCTTCCCAGCAACAAAATAACCGGTGTCTACACAACTACAACCCGGGACCCTGCACACAACAGACAATGTGCATTACCGCTATGCCATGGCAGATATACATACATCCCAGGTTATCACGTACAGATCATCCGGCACATACATTCAATAGTGCTGATGCCCCCAGACATATATGTTTATATCTATGTCAATCTCTCTATAGCCACATATATCATATATATTATTTGTATACATATATACATAGATATACATACACACATATACATGTACACCCATATGGAGATATTGCATTTATATCACAACAGCGGTCCACATGACAGCAAAGCATTAGACAGGCATGAAAAGGAAACTACATGTGCCACCTGCATCATGTAGTGTTGTTACTATCAAGGCATGTATGTTCTGTTGTGTCACACGGGTCAGACTGTATTAAGGGTAGGCGTAGGGCTGCTGACATTTACTCACCAGACCTGTTGGCGAATGTATGTGTTGACAACCCAGTGTCTTGGCAGAATATGCAGGCTGTGGACACTACATAGGTCAGCAGCAAAACACACTGAACACATCCCGCAGCTAGCCACCCACAGATATCACATAGTGTATAACTGCCAAACACACACACCTGCCATGCCGTGGAATAGAGCACCTACCTGTCTAGTCTACCACACTACAGCATTACTCAGTAAAAGAATGAGCTACCAAGTTTCGGCATCACAGCACTCCCAGAGGCATACTTCTAGGTGGATGACATCATCTGCAAAGGCAAAGAGGCCGATAGGGAATGTATGGAGAGGGAGCCGTCTAAAAGGATTACTCGGTCCCCAGGCAGCCCGAAACACACACACACACGCACACACACACACACACTTGGCAGGGCCGGGAGTCGGACGTACACCTAACTACCTTATCACACTACAGCATTACGCAGTTACAGAATGCACTACCAAGATTACTGGAACACAGCACTCCCAGAGGCATACTTCTAGGTGGATGACATCATCAGCAAAGGCAAAGACACCAATAGGGAATGTATGGAGAGTGAACCATCTAAAAGCATTACTCTCTCCCCAGGCAGCTGGAAACACACACACACACACACACACACACACACACACACACACACACACACACACACACACACACATACTTGGCATGGCCAGGAGTCGAACATACACCTAACTACCCTATCACACTACCGGATTATGCAGGTACAGAACACGCTACTGAGATTACTGGAACACAGCACTCCCAGAAGCATACTTCTAGGTGGATGACATCATCAGCAAAGGCAAAGACGCTGATAGGGAATGTATGGAGAGTGAGCCGTCTAAAAGTATTACTCTGTCCCCAGGCAGCTGGAAACACACACACACACACACACACACACACACACACACACACACACACACACACTTGGCAGGGCTGGGAGTCGAACATACACCTAACTACCTTATACACCACAGCATTACGCAGTTACAGAACACACTACCGAGATTACAGGAACACAGTACTAACAGAGGCATACTTCTAGGTGGATGACATCTTCAGCAAAGGTAAAGCCACTGATAGGAATTTATGGATAGTGAGCCATCTAAAAGTATTACTCTGTCCCACTCTGTCCCACACACACACACACACTGGGCAGGGCCGGGAGTCAAACATACACCTAACTACCTTATCACACTACAGCATTATGCAGTTACAGAACACGCTACCAAGATTACTGGAACACAGCACTCCCAGAGGCATACTTCTAGGTGGATTACATCATCAGCAAAGGCAAAGATGCCGATAGGGAATGTATGGAGAGGGAGCAGTCTAAAAGCATATTACTGTCCCAAGGTAGACGTAGACAAACACACGGCAGTGGTGTGAACTGCCTATCTATGGAGCACTATTACAACACTACATGGATACAAGACGTGCCACAGACAGTACACCCTTCAAGACAGTCCCGGTGTGTTCACTGTAGGAATCCATCCTGACGTGGGGTATGGACATCTGTTGCCTGGATGACCACTATCGCTATACAGGATTTCAATGGTCATGCCCATACACAGAGGCACATAACCAACACAAGGTGTCACTGGGCATGCTCACACACTTAGTAGCACACGTCCGTTTGGAATGTACTGTCTGTGCATCTACACAACAGCATAGTGGGCATGCTCACACACTTAGTAGTAGCAAAGGGCTGTCTTGTATGCACACGGATTCTAAACATGGAAGGGCACAGTTTGGAATGTACTGTGTGTCCATCTACACAACGGCATACTGGGCATGCTCACACACTTAGTAGTAGTGAAGGGCTGTCTTGTATGCATATGGATTCTAAACATGGAAGGGCACAGTTTGGAATGTACTGTGTGTCCATCTACACAATGCTGCACTGGGCATGCTCACACACTTAGTAGTATCGAAGGGCTGTCTTGTATGCACACCGATTCTAAACACGGAAGGGCACAGTGTGTCAATAGTGAACATTGTTACCACGAACGCTGCACTACACACATCTGACACCGGTCATCAGTGTTAGCTGTGTAGCGTTCATGATCACAGCTGACAATCTGGATTTAACAATGGGGAATACGAACATCTCTGCAGTGAGGAACACCTGACATATGGCACAGTTGTGCACAATAGCACTACCATCGTGTACCTCAGATACAGACATGTGGGCCATAAGACTGTGAAGGACCACTCCAGGTGTTACTGTCCCCATGTACATGAAGGCCACTCACATGTACTGACCAGTACACACTCAAGAGCCATCACATATGTCTCAGGTGCAGATCACAGTAGTAAATGCCGCAGTCTGCTATGTAGCCCTCGGGCATCACCATGTCCTTGGACTAGCAACATACATCCATGCATTACTACACCACCATGTTACTCATAACCAGTGGACTGTACATGGATCTACAGCAACTGTGCAGACAACACATGTACTGACAGGGTTCCATCATGTGGTATGCAATGCAATGATACCACAGTTCATAACCAGGTTGGCTCTACACATAACAGGGGCCCTGGGTCTTACACAGCTGTAACAGATGACTGTCGCTGTACACCAGAAAATGCTCATGTTTGGATATGACATACATGTAATCGCAGTGGATATGTACATGGCCCACACTCACACAATGCATATGTACATAGCAAAGCTTTTGCTGTCCTCTGTGCAGACAAGTGGCTACAGCAATCACACACATGCACATGGAAGGTAGGTCCATGGCTGTTGAATGCTAACAGTACATAAGGTAGCAATGTTGACTGAGGTAACATTCCCTCTGTACTAGTTACCCATGACAACCAACATATCATACAACAGTCCATGTGTCATGTATGTCATCACACATGTCCACCAATTGCAATGCATACAAACATGGCTACATGACAGGAATGTAGGACCAACACACATGTACATGTAGTGGTGTGCATGCAGCTACCATGCATGTGCAGTAGCTGATGTATGTCGTTCATCTGTGTCTAACTACAACATGCAGTTGCAATGCAGCCCCATCATTGACACCTGTATATGGTGAAATACTGACAGTACGGTAGGATGTACATCAGGTATGGATGGATGTGTGTACATAAAGTGGTGGTCCACCTTTGCAGATGGATGTTTGCTGAGGACAGCCCACAGGTGTGTCACAAGCCATCCTACCATTACATGTGCAAACAGTACACTATGTTACTGTTACCTGAAGGTGAAGACATAGAATCTACACAGCAGTCAGGGTGTTACTGACTGTACATCACTTGACACCTGTAACACTTACGTTCTCCTGTGTGCATATAGCAGCACAAATGCCAAAGGTAGCGTTGCTACACATAATGCAGCCAATACAGCTGCATGTCTGTCAGACGTATCATCATATAGCAGGTGTATGATTCACAGTACTGCCATGTGTGTTTGCTTGTGTGACCATATATGCCACGTATGGTGGGGAATACATCCCAATTGTTACACACCCCTGTACACTGTTTTAGAGATCTGTACATACTGCAGTGTAGAAAGCAAGATGTAGGCAGGGGTGGTGTGTGTATCACACACATGTCTGCTAACTGTATGTGAATGACATTTGTGGACTCCGCAGTTTGTGTGTGTGTGTGTGTGTGTGTGTGTGTGTGTGTGTGTGTGTGTGTGTGTGTGTGTGTGTGTGTATGTATGGCTGTCTGGTGCATGGAGTGAGGGTGTATGCTACTATAGAGAACAAACAGGATCCCTAACCCTTCATGGTGATGCAGTCTACTACTCTGTTGATGCCATCGGTCTCAGCCTTACTGGCTACCTGTACATGTTCATTCTCTGTGTCGCATCATGTGGGGTCCTCACCTCAACACTATCAAGTGTGCATTATAGTGTTGTTGACCCCGCGAGTGTGGTCATGTTACTGTGTGTTTCTGTGTATGTCTGTGCGTGTACTCATTCTGTAATGTGACAGTGTATTACTGCTACACAGTGAGGCCTCATGCTATCAACTGGTCTCTAACATTGACATCAGCCAGACAGCTGAGTAAACCCCCTGCACCATGTCACCATACCTGTGATGTGACCCGGTATGGATGTCACGTCTCTAGCCACTGTAGCCTATTGAAAAGCTCACATGCTTCTGGATCAGTAGATGTGTGGACATCTGTGAAATGGTAGCCTTTCTAACAGTGAAGTTGAGGAAGTATAGCTTGCTGGTATTGCCAAACATGCCTGTGAGTACTCCACATTTACACATGGGAAACTGCAAACACTGCTACTTATTGGCACATGCAAGTAGACCTTAAGGAGGGAAGCAGGGCATCATTACCAACATGCTGTTACTGTTGTTACCAAGACACAGACTGTGAACATACAACAATGCACTCTAGCTGCAAACACTGTAACGTAATGGCACATGCAATTAGACCTTAAGGAGGGAAGCAGGGCATCATTACCAACATGCTGTTACTGTTGTTACCAAGACACATACTGTGAACATATAACAATGCATTCTAAACCTGTACTACATGGTATGTCTGGTGCGTGTCAACAGTACACAACAAATGTAATATACACTACTCACTATTCTGTTCACCCTGTGGATCAGACCATATGAGCATGTCCCTGCACCGATGGTGTGGATGACAGGGATGTGGCACAGGCACCATCATAAGCACAGGGTGATAATGTTTGCTAGAAGCATAGGCTGCATCAGTGGATGACATCATGTGTGTGGGTTAGGGCCGGTGATCTGATTGGACATGTGTGGTCATTATGCATGTGGGTGTTGCGGTGCCCTAGAGATGTTTCAGCTGTGTGCGTGTGTGTGTGTGCACACAGTTCTGCCATGTGTCCAGCCTACACAGGGGTATTATTTACAGCTCCAGATTGTACAGACCAGGATATACAGCTCACTGTGTTCGGCCATGGCCATGTGACCTGTGCCTGCCAGGGGTTGCACGGGCACTACCAGGCATAGGTACAGATTGGCTACTGTCCAGTGACACATGTCCACTGGAACCGTGTCCCCGCTGGGAAAATCCAAGACCATGTCCATGTAGCCTGCTGTGTCCTGGTGTGGACAGCGCAGCACCGGCTGCATTGCTACTGCTACCAGCACTGTGGGAGCTGGCATGTGAGGTGGCTCGTTCATGTTGACCTGCACCAGGTGGTGTAGCTGGCCTATGTCCACATTTCTTACGCCTCACTCCTACCAGATGTTCAAGCACAGACAGCTCACACTCGCAGATTGCCATGCCACAGTCTAGGATTCCAACCATGTCACCCAATCGCCTGTCCAGAACATCAGCGATCTGCTGTTGAGCATTTGCCAATGCCTGGATGTTGTTGTTTAAAGAATAGATAGCAGCCCTCTGAAGCCTCTGCCCTTCTGTGTTCTGCCATTCAGCATGTGCCTGTGCCACCATTACAGTCTGGAACATGCATCTGGTGACACTAGCTGCTGCACTCTGTCCTGCAGCTGCATGTCTGCTAGAGGTCCTCCTACGAGCAACACTGGCCACATGCCTGTGTGGCACATCTGCAGTCATTACACTGACACCATGATGTGGAAACACACCTTCTGTAGCCACCACACGTTCCTGTTCCAAGCTTACTCACGCTGACTGTCCTTCCTCTATGGCCACTGGTGATGGGGTATGTGTTGGTATGAGTACTGAGTGCGGGGAAGAGGGGGACATAGCTGGGATGGCAACCACTGGCACAGATTCAGCCCCTGACAACCCTGCCTGTACCTCATGAATATGTTCATCACTGCTAGTATCTGTGGGGACACTAACATCAGATGGACCGCAGGAGGGTAATGCACCTACATCACCTGTGAATGCAAAGAAAGACTCTACATTACATACAGACACACACACAGACACACACACATTCACACACAGACTCACTGACTCACCATGCATGTGATTTGACAGACGGCATGCAGCATGCATGTGATACAGCAGATGGCATGCAGCTCAGACATTAATAGTGGTAGTCAGCATACCTCCCTGGGTTGCACACAACAGCAAGAAGGTGTCATATCAGAAGCCATGCAGTTCACACAATCATGGTAGTAAGCATGCATCCCTGTGATACACCATGTGGACCAGCACAGGTTAACAGTACACATGGCTGATGTGACCTTGACATTGACATGCATACATGTCTGACACAATGGTGTCCTGACACATGTACAGAGTTGTAATGGGTATCACATTGCAGTGTTGTCTATATGCCCTACAGATAGAAAGCACTTTTAGCAGATGTGCATGAGCATTGATGGGTAGTATGAGGCATCTACATTGCTATACAGTGTGAATTACAGACACTGTGCCATTGCATGGCATCATGAGGTGCCTATATTGCTATACAGTGTGTAATACACACACAGTGCATAGCCATGACTGCGTGCAAACACATGACATAACTTCTGTGGATTGTGACCCACATCGCTGAGGCGTATACACACTAAACCATGCAGTGTAATGTGACAGGTCACTGGAAGACCTATGGATGACACCGCTGCACAACTGCTAACATGTCTTAGCTGCTTGGCAACCATGTCCACACATGGCAGATTTGTCAATACACCATGTCCCACATGACAATTATGTGCCACACACACGAGGTGCACGGCTGACAGTGATGTCCAACAGCAGCAAGGAAAATGTTGGTATTGTGGCCTGATGTGGTGTCAATGTCTGTGGAAGCTGTACAGCTGACTACTGTCATGCTATGACATGGTTATGATGTTCAACACATCTTATATGGTCGAATTAAGTGACACCTCCACAAGCTGTGCACAGGCTTTTAGGATATCCAGTGTTTCACATCAACTATATAACCATTCAACAAAGGCTATAGTTGGACCATGTGAGGACAATGTGCAACAGGGTGTATACACATCACATCTACTGTGTGGCTACATGTCTCTAGCCATCCTCCATGGCCATGTGTGAACATGTGTTGGCCAAATGTTTGTGATGGCCATCTATATCACATCTCTGTGTTGTCCCATATGTCATACACCCATAGATGTCAGATACATGACTGTCCACAGGGTTATGCAGACAAAGGGTTGTATGTTTGGTATGTGGGGTATGTATTATGGGATAGTGAGACAATATTGCAGCCGGAACACTACATGTCTGGGACTTGTCAGATGGCACATCACAATGTGTGCACCCATTGCAGGGGCATATTACACAATGGTGAATCTTGTGGGCTGCCCACATCCCAGCTCACTGTGTGGTACTGTTTGCGTACCACACATTTGTTGTTCCAATGTATAGTACATATGCCTACATTGAACAACACCTCCACCATTGTATGCACAGCTGTCCACACATCTAGCAATGACAGATACTGTGGTTTCATGTTGGTGCTTCATTTAGTCTGTATACATTGCACATGGGTAGCCAGTGTGCTTGATAACAAATGTGACCTGTATATCGTGACAGGACCATACATTATGTGTACATGTGTTAACTGGCCACATGGCAAATAGATATATGCATTAGCATGCCTTATACTGATAACTGTCTCACCTGCAATGGACTGAAGTCTGTGCGGCACGCCAGAGGTACCTGTATAGGGGTGACACAGCAGTTTGAACATTATCCATGACTGTATGATAGCTACAGCGTGCACTGTGCATGTTAACACATTCGCCTGTACAATAGCATATAGTATGCACGTGTGCATACACAGGGTAGCAAACTATAGTATGCGGCATTGTGTAAACATACCTTGCATATGATGTTACATTACATATTGTACAGTGACACATGCAAATAAATGGGATATAATAGTCATATGTGCATTAGTGACATAACAGGCAACTCCAGGCTCAGTGGTTGGGAGACACCCACCTCCACGATGGCAGCTACTGTTTGTGGAAGCTGTTCTGAGGGTGTCCCCAGGCTGGCCAGTAGCTCCTCGGTGTGTGTGAGTGGGTGCTGGGTTGGTGGCCCACCACCTGTTCCACCTTGTTCCCTGGTGATTGCATTGGCACGCTGTTTTACATGTTGTATCAGGTCCATGCAGTGTCTGCGCACCTGCTGGTAGGTGCGGTTATGGCCACCCACATCATTAACCCTCCTACGTAGTTCCTGTCACAGGTCATCACGCTGCTGGGCATGCTGTGGCACATGGCTGAACAACACCTCATAGTTATCATGGAGGTACGGGATAAGGGCATCATACTCCTGGTGGCTATATGCTGGCAGGCGTGAATGTGGCATTATCTGGAAGACATAATGATGGAGACAGGTCACAGTATCACAGAGATGTACAGAGATACAACTGCAAATACATTTGTATTAAATCTAGTACATATGAACAGTTATCTTTGCAAATCGTCATGACACTGACACAACTGACATGTTTGTGTCACACACATGTAACACCCGTTGTGCATTGGATATCATCATCATATATGTGTGTCACCTCATTACATTTCTCATACTCGATGTGAAAGCTGTCTTAATGTGGGCATGTCTGTTTGCCTGTACAGATGTTCTTACCTATCAGCACATGCCTGGATGTGTCCACAGTAATGCTGTTGACTTTGATGCTGTGTATATGTCACATATCAACACATACACTGTCTTAACGGACATGAGCAGTGACAATGCACACATGTGCACAGAAACCATTACATACATGTGTTTTGCCATATACATCTACACGGCACTGTACAGAAGTTCAACATCCTGCTACGTATCGCCTGTGTTGCACATGTCATACACATGTGACAATGGCTAGCTGGACGTTATTCGCAGGGATGGTTATCAACCATGACATGTACGGGCAAGGTTTTCTAGCTGTATCCAACAGCCATTTTGCCACCGCCAGGTGCATCAGTGCCACATTACTGATCCAGACAGTTAATGATACATCTACCATGCGGTCATCGCACCATGTTTGACAGCGATGACATGTGCAGCTTTGATGGACAGGGTTGCATGGTATGGCAGGAGTATGTAACATGTATGGCACACGGATCTGTCCAGCATGTGGCAATCATTGTAGTAGGACAGTGGCTGTCCATGCCGTATGTCATTCAGATCAGGATATGTACATGTAGCATGTCCAACATCACAGTGTAGCACATGTCTTTATGCAAGGTAGCCAGCATGCTGCATAGTGGAGGTAAGGATTGTGAAGGCTGGTATCGCCCATCCACACATGGCCAATACCCCTGAAAGGTGATATGTGATCTAATATTGGTCACCCAAGTGCTGAGTATGCTTGTCCAATGATCTCCATGCTCATGGATGGCACCCTGTCCTTTCATGGGTGCCTCGTATGACTACCTAATAGGCCTTGAGATGTCACCAGCTCAGGGAGGTGAACTGCACAGCACCATCCCTTACACACAGTGTCCATAATGTTGACCACTGCCTAGGTGGTAGTTAATGGGTACAAGGTTATTCACCTAATGGTGGCAATGCTATTATCAGCTGTCAGATTGTGCACATATGTCACACACCTCACCCACAAAGCCCATTCTGTATGTTGTCCACAACACTGAGACAGCTATTGCTCCTAGGTCATGGCCATTCACATCCTTACATACGCAGATGCCTCCCATTTGTCTGTGTGGTATGGGCTACAATGAGGGGGGAGTACAAAACATTAATCCTGTTTTACTATAGCTGCCACTGGTGAGATATGCACATGTCACTCAGACACCTTTTGTAGTGTTGCTTCTGTCAGCAGGCCACTGGTAGACCACTCCTGTGACATACAAAGGTACAACTAGTATACTCAGTGTAGCTGGAACACAGTATGGGTGATGTCCTATGACCTGTTACAGGTATGCAATGCAGTGTGAAATCATCCGTACTGTCATCTACATCTCTACTGCTAACATCTACGTTGATACAGGTTCATAGACTTGCAGACCATACTCAGCAGGGTAATAGTGCAGTGCCTCCAATTATGACTGGCGTCTCCACTTGTGGGTTGCAGTGGATTTATATTATCCAACACCCTATCTGTATTGCATATTCATGCTCAGCACTTGTTCAGAACATGTAAGCACTTCATAAGTTACTTATTACTATAGCGCACATTCCAACTCGTTTCTTACAGGTACACTGTCTGTCCTTACATTTCGAGCTTGCTTACAGTACAACAGCTGTTGTACACACGTAACTCACATATCTTGTGAGACATGGTTGAATATACAGGCATGTCCAAGTGTCACTTACCAGTGTTATTGCCTGTCTATATGATGACTATGGCAAACATGAGGCAATAGAGCAATTGTCTCATGTACGCAGTCAATGCTCACCTCCCAACATATGACACTACAGCCTGTGGGAGATGCACATATGTAGCCATGCTGGGGATAATGCTCTCACCAACACAGACTGAACCTGACATTCATGGGGGATGTTTAACATTTGCAACACACCCCACTCATCACATAGTCTCACTAGATCTCCACCACCACAGGCCACACATAGTATGACTACAGCATTTGCAGAACCTTCCCATACTCTCTGTGTAGGCAACAGAGGCAGCCCCCACCACCAAACACAACACCAATTACTTATAGCCCACAGACTCATGTGTGCACATCAACTACAGCCAATTGTTGTCATAACCTACACAACACACCGGTCATAGGTGACTCTGTAGGCGGTCACACTGATGTCCCACTCAGCAGGCTACACAAGGCGATAGTTGCTTACATCTGGCTGTCGGGTTACAGGATCCACAACATAACCTATGCACCCATGCTGCACCTCACCAGGTATAATTTGACTGTCATTCTCCATGATAGTGTGACTGCTCTGAGATGTAACTTCCTGGACTACATGTACAGGGACATGCAATAGCTCTCCAGTCTTGTAGTCCAGAAGGTATCACCCAAGCCCTGAGAAGCATTCTGCATTCATCTAGACTGATACCACTGTACAACGACTGAATGTTTCACTTCAACAGTTGCCTATGCTACTGCTGTCATTCCACAGGCATTCAGTATCTGTCTGCTTTGAATGGCATGGTCAACAAAACATGATGCTTTTGGCACAGATAACCTGTACCTGTCAGCCCTGGGAGTACAGATAACATGTAAGGCTCTTGCTGCTCCTATACTGCCTGTCTTGGACAGTTTCCAATAACATTCACCACCAGAACAGGAACAGGCAAGCAAAACCTGGGGTACTGTTACACAGTGCTTGACATCTTCATCTCTAACGCACTCAGGTGAGACACTCCTTATAATGGACCACTTGGATATCTCTGCAGTCACTGTAACCTGCCTCTAGGCTCCGGAGAGCACACCTGCACTGACAGGTTACATGCAGACCACACCTTTCAGTCATGTAACCAGGACTGGAACACCCATGGTGGAGGTGTGTCCATATTTCACAAGGATGTACACACCTCCAGGCTGGTTCCTTAGCACAATGCATCAGAGGTGATCCACGTGCAACTAACTGTGGCCAGAACTGCTATACACATTGTAACTTGCTACGGATTCAACAACATACCCCACAGTTACCGGCCCTCATTTCTTGGTGTACTGGACAGTAGGGTTCAGACAGGTACTACTGATTTGAGACTGACACTACCTCACACTTAACTGGGATGCCTACTCATGTACCAACACATTAGGCCAACGCTTTCTGGGATTCATAACCTCCACTCGGCTGGATCAACCCATACAGACCACCACCAAGACCAACAATATCCTAGACATGGACATTACCAACATGTGACTGGTGTTCCACACCTGGGGTTATCCCATCATTGGTAGTTTCTGAACATATGCTAATCACCCTTGTTATCCATATCCCGGCACCACACCCTTCACGGAATACACAGTAGAAGATCTCTACAACGCCTACTTCAAATGTCTTATGACAGCGGTAGTTAATGTCATGACACCCGTGCATGATGGACAATGCACTTACAAATGCTGAAACATACACCAGTGCACTTCATTAGCACTTACACGACTGCATGGATCATGCTATCCCAAACAGAGCCATGATGGTACCCACCAGATAAAGGACGCCACTCTGGGGGTCCAGTTCCATGTACAACAGAAGGTGGTGGCTGTTGCAAAGTGGAGTACAATCCCATGGGTGGCGTAGCTCACTGGTCAGCCTCAGTAGGAATCCGGGATCCCTTATCACATCCTCCAATGCTAGCTATGTAAACATTACTGCAACACATTCCAAGGACTACCACAAAGCATTATGGAGGTATGTCAGTACTCAATGGCAATACCCACATCTGCTCTGACATACGACGGGTAGGCAAGAACATTACAGACCAACTGCTATTGGCAACATACTGGCAGATAGGTTCAATGCTAACTTTGCACCCTCTCACTCCCTACAGGGCCAAAATCCATACAGGAACAATGCAGAGTCCCTGCGGTCACAACTACTCAGTTCCAACCTGCACTCTCTAAGGCCTGGAACACAGACTCCATGTGACCGTCCAACATACCAGGCTGTGATTTACACAAACCTCAGAATGACATGGCTCCCCACTTGGCCACCAGATTCAGTAATAGCCTTGTATCAGACATTGTGGCCCCTGAAT
This sequence comes from Protopterus annectens, assembly GCF_019279795.1. NCBI lineage: Eukaryota > Metazoa > Chordata > Ceratodontiformes > Protopteridae > Protopterus > Protopterus annectens. Next base: position 1,868,353,910 of record NC_056726.1, on the reverse strand, counting down.
TGAGCACAGCAACAGTCATCACACTCCAGACAGGTGGCACCACAATGAACCACAGGGACTATTGCCCTATACACCTGACTGGACTGTTCTGCAAGGCTATGGGGCACATCATCATGGAAGTCATTCACAGAGACATTGGTGGCCTCCAGACTTTTGATGCCACCTGGGTTGGATTTGTTTGTGTCAGACCATGGCTCCTACACCTGGCGGACTCCTTTGATACAGTTACCAGGGTAGTTGATGACGGTAAGGGGGTCCACACAGCCTACATTGTCCTCTCATTGGCTTTCAGCACCGTTCTCCATTTTGGTATTGACAACATACACATCCACCTGCACATTGACCCCTACATCTCGGGATGTTATGCAAAGTGGCTCACAGAAAGGACTCACCCAATGAGCGTAGCATACCGTGGTACCTACAGTAATTCAGTTACACTTGGCATACCACAGTCCTCAGTCATAGGGCCCCTCATATTCGGTATATACTTACCTGAGGTACAAGCTAGCTCAGAGGGACTTTCCCTGAATAGGTTTTCAGATGACTGCAAACAAGGAGCCATGACTGATCCACCAGCTGATACAGACACCCTCCATATGGGTGTCACTGTGACGGATACCTGATGTCAATAACACGGCCTCAAGCTGCATAACTCAAGGTGCATAGATATCCCCTTTGGATTACATCAATCACCCACTGACTGTCACATAGGTGGTAGCCCCCTACATACATGTGACATTATACGGGATCTTAGTACACACGTATATAGCACCCACTCCTTTGATAACCATATTGCCAATGTGGCATAGATATCCTTCTACGTCACCACCCTTATCTGTAATAGGTTTGTAGCTGGAACAAAGGCACCCATTGTACCTCTATACTCCTGACGTATGACACACATTCAGGGGTACAACACCCCTTTTGGGGTGTATCTTATGGAACAGCAATGGCTTTACATACCACAACATTAACACACCATGAGGATTATTGACCTCCGAAGGATGACATATGCGGCACAACTACGGACACCAAGACTGTACACATTTGCATACTGCATACTCAGGGGTGACCTCTGCTGAACATACAGGGCCCATGTCCACAACAATATTTATGGATACACTTCACATAAGCAACATAAGCAAAGGCCACTGAGATCAACATGCTAATGGATATGTGCACAAATGCAATGATGAGTGGGACGTGCTTGAGGGATACATTCCTGAACCAGACACTCACCATACTTTGGAACATGATTCCTATGTACATCAAGCAGGGACACTCACTAGCACTCTTCATGAGATACCTCGATGGGTGGATGGGAGATACACATGTATGCCAGGGATCACTGCAGTGGCTGTACTGTACACAGGTGCAGATAACACATGGCTCTGCTGTTCACAGACGGGACACTACCCTAGGGAGGTGCCACCGGTGAAAACACTGTCATTGGGCTTACACATGGACTTGGCCAGACAGCATAGTACCTCACTATGAACCCGTGAAGCTATTACATGTACGTTGTGCATGGATAATTGAGTAGCTCTTCCATTTCAGTTAGCTATCATGCTGTTACAGTGTCTCGTGACTACAAGCCATATGTATCCTGTTATTGTGTATTCTACATACCAATAAATGATACCCTTTGTTTGCATGATATAACAGTTATGCTGTGTAAAATATCTGACATATCTACCTACAATACTGTACATTACACATATTTTAAACATTATCCCATAATGCAAAGCATACTTGCACAGCAGGACCACCCTAGGCATGTTATTCTCATTATATGCCCTTACACATGCCTACTGTGACAGTATATCAACATATACTATCCCCTGCTATGGCACGTACATGTTGGACAAACCCTACCACTGACGGTGGGTGGTGTGGAATTGTTGTGTTTAAAGCCCTCATGTAGCATCCCTTGTGGTGTATGAGATGTTTACCTTGTGGCCCACAGCAGGACACACAATTTCTACAAGCGTTACTATGCTCAACAAGACATTACTACATAATACCTTTTCCCACTTTATGCATTGCGTACACTTTAATTACTACAAAGCAGGCTCTACATACACTGACATACTGAGTGTTCTACATACCTTGTTTCTGAGTCATCCTAAAATATCTCTCTTACACCTTTACTGTTTAGACGGTTCTATGGTATGAGCTTATGGTTTGAATGTATGGCAAGGCATCCTTATATACATCGATACCTGTAACATGTGGTATCCTGCCACCAATTGGTGTTCCTGAGTAAATTATTACATGCACATCAGCTGTGCCGCTACTCCATTCGCAAATTATGTGGCAACAGTGGAGTATAATTGAATTCTCCACTTGGGCATTGCCCATTTGCCCTACCTTCGGGGAGACGGCCTGTATGTGATCTGTTGTGAGGAATTGCAAGTGCTATTTGGAGAGACACAGATATTTTGAATTCATGTCCCCCATGGATTGTGTGTGATGGCTAGAGTATGTGGTTCTATATGTGAGTGTACCTGTCATCTCAACCGTCTGATAAGGAACTACTGCAAACAAAACCTCTAACATCGCTGTCTGTTCCATTATACAACAGCTATGATTTCACATGGCGCCATTACAAATGTGTCTCTCACAAGGTATGTTAACGGTTCTACAGATGTAATTGAGTGAGTGGATGTTTGTGATGTTATTACAGTCTGTATCGCAATTGTTTCAGATGTGGGGAAGATGTAGGTGGTTGTACATAGCATATACAGGTTTGTGGGGACTGCATTTCTTCATATTTCATATATGTGTGTGGGCTCCTTCCCTAATTGAAGACCTATCATTTAGTAGACTGAGAAACTATGGTTGTTACGGGCTTATACATTGAGACATTGTTAATTGGTTTCTATATAGCATGCAGGTGAGGTTGATACTTCAATACCTCCGGAAATACATCGATATATAAGGGAATGTTACTAAATGACAGCTGTCTCGTGTATTTCTGTCACAGATATTTGCACTCATTGCAGTTGTGTTGGTGACTGAACCTCTTTGGCATGGATTGCCACCTTTTCAAATGGCCATAGTGGGACATTTGCAGGACATACATCGGTGTTTCCAAGCCGACACATACCCATGGTCAGTACACAGGATAGAACATACTTTTATCCTGATTACATACTTATTCTTGAAGCACTTTAGCTACTTATCATGTTTCATGTAACATTTACGTATTTTAGATACAGGCATAACTATTTAATACAACTATTACATAATATATGGGCTTTGCATAGCAATGGGCAGGCCGGATTTGCATTGCTCCAATGTGCTTATGGCTATGGTGGCACACCCCACTGCTGGTGTCATGTATACCTCCAAACCACTCCTCGGTGTTGTAGCGCTGTGCTGTATGGTACATCCTTAGTCCGGCGGGACGTTTGCGATTCACTATTACTTGCCTCATTTGCATTGCATTGACTATTAATTCATAGTTACCGTGCCAAACACTGTCACAGACCCTTAGCAACCCTTGCAGCTTGGTTGTGGTGTACCATGCATACCATTGAGTATTATGGTGAAATCATGATTTGTATTACATTGCGATTTTATGACATTTATGTATATTTTCCTTGTGTTCCCATTTGCGCCCACATGCCCTGCGGTTATACTTTGCGTTACTGTGGACATGACATTAAATGTTGTTTTGTAGGTGTTGTGCATCGTTTCTTATGCCATTGGCTGTATATTTAGCCATTGGCATATGTTAACTTAGTAATACATGGGTCTGGTCCGCTTTCATAGCTCCGATGTTCTGTTTGGCAAAATGTAAACCATTTTTTTGGTTTACATTTCTGTGGGCTTACGCTACGCCTGCACCACTTCATGAATTGCTATGTACCTTCATTTGCATGGTGTAGTACTGTGCATGGGGTGATTAGCATACCTGTGCTGAAGGCTGTGCAGATATGGCGTACGCTGGTAGTGAACGTGGAATTGGATCGTACCTGAATCTCTCGGCGGCCATATTTGGTGTTATACCTCCTACGCTACGCCTGTGCCTGGAGCAAGCTTCATGAATCCCGGGGATGGTTTATTAGGTTTAATTTGGTTAGTTTTGCTATATTATATTGTAGATTTATACTGAAATAGTGCCGCATTCTAGTATATTTATCTGTAACTATAAGATTTTTGATAAAGCATTTGCATTCGTTAATATTATGGAATGTAACCATTTCCAATTAGAAGAATATTTAGGATTTACCCAATCTATTGCAATTTTAAGTGTAGAAACCCTGATGTATGTTTCAATGTCTGGAAATTGTAACCCCCCCCTTGTTCCCAATGTTTAATAAGATGAGAATAAGCCACTCTATTTTTCTTTGGATACCATGACAACTTTAAGAATATTGATGTAATTTCTTTAAGAAATCTTGTTTCTGGTAATAATATAAGAGCCTGGGCTATGTATATTACTTTAGGGAGTAAGACCATTTTTATCAAGTGCAGTCTTTCAAATGTTATAAACATATTGTTCCATTTATTTGCCAATGTTTTAAATGATTCTATAATGTTTGTATAATTGGTATTTAGAATCTCTACCATATTCTTACACAATACAATCCCCAAATAGTCCATGGTTGGAACTTGCTTACCAGTAATATGATTTGCAGTTACTTGTACCTCCTGTTTTTTATTTAACAACAGGAGCTTTGATTTTGATTTATTAAAGTAGAAATCTGAGAGTATTTGAATGTTTCCTATTAGTAAATCTACTTATCCAATACTTCTTTAGAGTTAGGTAAAGTGAGAAGTACATCATCAGCAAACAACATTATTTTGGAACTATATTGATCATATACATCTATCCCTCTTATTTTTGAATTGCTAAGTATTAGAATTGCAAGAATTTCTATAGTGAATGCAAACAAGATAGGTGACATGGGACAGCCTTGTCTAGTGCCTCTAGTGATCTGTATGGCTTCAGAGGTAAAAGCGCATATTTTAACAAATGCAAAGTTATTCTCATAAACTTTCTTTATAAATGTGAAAAAAGAGAGAGGAAAAATCAAATATATTCAAAACTTTAACTAGATAATCCCAGTTTAAAGAATTAAAGGTCTTTTCTATATCTAAACCAGCTATCAATACTTCTTGATTTTCTCTATTTAAATAAAAAATTAATGTTAATATCCTTTTGATATTGTCCTGTGTTTGTCTATTATATATAAAATCCATTTGATCTTTATTAATTATATTTGACAGTGGGACTTTCATTCTTTTCACTATAATTGACATAAAGATTTTATAATCATTATTAAGCAAAGATATTGGTCTATACGAATTGCAATATTTAGGGGCTTTATTTTATTTTAAGATAGGGGTAATTAAAGAATATCTCCATGAAGGGGGGATTATTTCTAATGATTGGACTTCAAGAAAGGTTTTATGTAGGAGAGAAGTTATAGAATTGGGAAATAATTTATAAATTTCTATAATTAAGCCATCTATCCTCGGTGCCTTGTTAGATTTACTTTCTTTTATACTGTCTAAAATTTCTTTCTGTGTTATTGGTTTTTGCAACTCCAGCCTTAGCTCTTCAGAGATTTTTTTAATGTTAATTTTTTAATGATATTTAAAGGTATCTAAAATGTCACCTTCATGTAATATGCTAGCAATATTATTAGTTTTTGAATGCATTTTAACTTTCATAGATTATACAGACCTTCTGTGCAGAGTCTGCATGTCCTCCCTGTGGTCGCGTGGGTTTCCTCCAAGTGCTCCGGTTTCCTCCCACATCCCAAAGACATGCTGTAGGTGGATTGGATACTCTAAATTGGCCCTAGGCATGAGTGTGTGCATGCATGTGCCTTCCATGGAAGGTTGGGCACCAGGCTGGCAACTTGACAGCATAAAAACTTCACTGCCAGTCAAGAGCAGACAGGTGATCCACTGTGCGACCCCTAACTGGGAAAAGCCGAAAGAAGAAGAAGATAGAATATGCAGATGTTTTGGAAAAGTAGCATAAGATGTAATGTTTAATCTTTCTATGGCCAAGTTAGTTTTATGGGATAATATTTCATTATATTTTTTATTAGCTTCTTCTATTTTATTTTTGTTTTCCGACTCACATAAATTCTTATTGGATTTAAGTAATACAAGTTGATTTTGTAATTCCTGTAATTCTAATTCCCATTCTTTCATTTTATTTTTGCACCAGCTGATGGTTGTACCATATATATAAACTTTTAATGAATCACATACCATAAGTATATTTGTTTCTGGTTTGTAATTAATCTCTAGGAAAAACTGAAGCTCATAAGTTAACCAAGGTTTAAATTCTATGATTTTTGTTGGTAATGTATGAAGGAATCCTTGAAGTAATTACTAACAATTTAAACTGTGTGTGAATTTCCAATACGAAGGACTTATGGTCTGAAAATGGACATGGTTGTATCAAAAAATTAGAAAATGTTGTATATAAATCTTGAGAGACATATATTTTATGAATTCTGGTTTTGGTTCCATGTCTATAGTTTGATGTGATAAAAGTAATGAATTAGATCCTATAGAATCATAAACATCATTTAGCTGTGGATGATAGTTGGGGGGATTTCTTATTTGTGGTTTCTGTGACATCTGTAATACAATTCTGGTCACCCCCTACTATTATATTTCCTTTAGAGGTAGTTGTAATGAGGTCTAAGTGCTTCTTAGCTAATCCTACCCCCATACCAGGGAGCCAATATAAGTTCACTAAAGTCCATATTCTGTTGTCGAATTTTAATATAACTATAGCTATGAGTCCATCCCTATCCACATATTTATAGATAACTTCTGGATTCAATAAGGTCTTTTTCCATGGTATTGTTACTCCTTTAGTCTTTGATTTATAAGAGGATTGAGCTAGTATTCTGTAATTATTAGGATCCCACTTAAATGTGTTGTTTATTTTAAAATGGGTTTCTTGAAGAAAGACTTCTTGAGCTTTATTTAGTTTTAGGTATCTCAATAAGTTATATCTTTTGTTTGGGTTGTTTAAGCCATTAGTATTTAAAGACACCAAAGTCAGTTCCATGTCAGGATTTTTTTTAATTAAAAAAAACAACTATGTATTAAAAAAATCCTAGATACGTAAAACTCTTCCTGTTAACCCCATGTTAATTGAATAGTTCCTAATTATCTTAATCAGCAATTTTTTATGAAGTTTAATAATAAACATTTTTGTCAGGCATTTTGAAACTAGAAAAAAAAAAAGAATAAAAGCCTATTAACAAAACTTGCATATATATAAATCTTAACCCACACTAACCATGGAATGAAGAACTTTCTAGTCTAACAGACAAAAATAAATCTGTTAGACTAACCTTCCTAACCACCTTCTTACTCTTTTCGAGCCCATAAAACAATAAATATTGAAGGAGAAAAATTTATAAATTAAGTAACCGGTAATGTTTACTTTTCATCCATTCAGACTTTAATTTCTCTTATAAAATACATTAAATAAATCAGCAACCTACAATTGTCATCAGTGCATTACCGATGTGAAGGTGACCATTCAAAGAATAAAGAAACAAACAAGTATTTTATGAATTTAAGTTTCCAGATATAAGAATGTAAGCAAGCATAAGCTTTGTTACTAGTCTGAATTTATACATATTATTCATTCAGGCTATATGCTAAATTGCCCTGTTATTTGAACAGTGTATAATTAACTAAAATAATGAAGCTCATGGTTCAAGTTGTCTAAAGAAGTTCCTAGATTAATGTAGCCTATTTAACAAATCTATACAATATTTATGTTCCCTTTTATTTTGTTTATTAATTATAATATTAATATAAGTATATTAGAGGGTCAGCCCAGGTTGGAAGGTTTGGAGACAAAGTCAGAGAGGCAAGATTACGGTGGTTTGGACATGTGCTGAGAACGGATGCAGAGTATATTGGGAAAAAGATGCTAAGGATGAAGCTGTCAGTTAACAGGAAAATAGGGAGACCTAAGATAAGGTTTATGGATGTGGTGAGAGAGGACTTGCAGGTGGTTGGTGTGACAGAGCAAGATGCAGAGGACAGGAAGAAATGGAAACAGTTGATCTGCTGTGGTGACCCTTAACTGGAGCAGCTGAAAGAAGAAGAAGAATTATAATAAAATACAATTACCCAGAATAAAAATAAAAAATGTGTAAAAAACATTCAAAAGAAACATGGTATCAAAAGTTGTTAGGACAACTCCATGCATTATATACACAACATTAGTGTATTTCTGTCTTTAGAAGGACTCTATTTAACTAAGTAATTGATTGTTGAATTGGTTGGTATTAACAATTTTGTGCAGTTTTAACAGATATATTGAATAACATTATTATTTTATGTGAGCCTTTAGTATTAATATCAGCTTTCATTAGTGTCTGCTAAAGAGTATAACATTATGAGACTGTTAGTTGCAGTTGTCTGTGGTAGTGTGATCATATTTAAACTAGGGCTCTATTTGTTATATTGTAGATATTTGAAAACCAGGAGACTGAGCCAACCAAGGAGATGTACACCAGCAAAAATCCACACCAGGCCACACCAATTGAATTGTACAAGGTAGCACTGAATGAAATTCTTCCAATAATCCAACCACGACAACTGTAAAAACAAGAATTTATTGGACCAATTCTGTATTGACCTAGGTTTCGTCCGTAACAATGAACTTCTTCAGAATACATAACAACAAGCACACAAACATTTAAATACACAAGGTTACACCCAACTGATAAAATAATTGACAATTAGTGTCTCGTTGAAGTACTGACATATCGTATTAGAATGCTAGTACCTCCCAACCTACTAAATGCACAAAAACAGTATTGAATAAATTAAATTCAAACGTTATTATGCATCCTAGTAATATTGCTCCATAATGGAATGAATTAATATATATATATAACTTAATATGCATAAAAGTTGACACATATATATAACTTAGTGTATGTAAAATAATTTATATATATATAAAATTACATATGTATATAAAATGAAGTAATAATGAAAATAATAATAATTGTGCATAAATACCAATGTTATTAATAAATTGAAAATAATAAAATATTATGTTATTGTTCAAATGAATTGTATTGTGATTGTTGAGTAAATAATATTGTTAAATTTGTATCAAAAATATAAAACAAACAATATTAATCAGAATATTACAAATAATAAATATATTAAATGAAGATATATTTGATGGATTGTAAATAACAATAAGCACAAAACAACCCCACAAACTTTAACATTTATTTCCCCTTTACTCTATTGAATTTTAATATAGGATTGATTGTATAAAAACAACTAATGCTTTAGCTAGACATATTCAAAGTAATGTCGATCATAAGTTTAAATTTTGTATTATTCAACATATTACCTATGATCCGCAGGGTAAGGTTACCCAATATGATTTGGATGTTAAAGAGTTCAAATGGCATATACTTTTAGATGCATATAACAAACCAGGTTTGAACGAATATTATACAATCAAACCTATATTAAAATTCAATAGAGTACTAATTGTCAATTATTTTATCAGTTGGGTGTAACCTTGTGAATTTAAACGTTTGTGTGCTTGTTGTTATGTATTCTGAAGAAGTTCGTTGTTACGGACGAAACCTAGGTCAATACAGAATTGGTCCAATAAATTCTTGTTTTTACAGTTGTCGTGGTTGGATTATTGGAAGAATTTCATTCAGTGCTACCTTGTACAATTCAATTGGCGTGGCCTGGTGTGGATTTTTGCTGGTGTACATCTCCTTGGTTGGCTCAGTCACCTGGTTTTCAAATATCTACAGTTTTTGCTGTTTTTGGTAACCTATTTGTTATATTGTTTTATGAAACTGAAAGTTTAAGCAGCACTGTTTCAACTTCACAGACACAGTTTAATAAGGTGAACCCATGGCTTATCTATTTGTACCTTTTGGCATATATTAAGCAAGAATTGTTGTCTGTGATGCAAAAAAAATAATCTGACAAAACATTAAACATATTATAACATAAACAAATGTCCTGATTTATGCATTAAAGGAAGATACATCACAGATTGTCTAAAAGTCATTTTATGCACTCCTGTGTATTACTTGTTTTCTCCCAGATGCATATGAGTCTGTGCATATCCTGTTATTTTTCAGATTTCATGAATCCTCCACTTTTTACTTATTTTATGGACATTGCTAGTAAACATAAATATATCTCTAATCTATGAGAAAATGTTAACTGTTTACTGAGTAGTGTAAAGAAAGTATAAAACTGCTGGATGTCCTATTAAACAAAGTGTCATCTCTTTTAAACAAAACACCAGCACCATCACTAAATACGTCTAAATCGCTTTCACCAGAGAAGACGCCTTCTGTACTTTAACAACCAATCAGGGAGTCACTACCTTCTATTCGTAATACTTTTGTAATCCGAGCTCTGTGACATATGAGTGGAAGACAGATTGACACATATGCTGTCTCAAGCATTGAAAAAAGCTGCAAGATTTGATTGCAATGTAACCATTATCAATGAGAGCACAGACTGCCACTAGTACCTTCATGCAACTATTTCCTGCATGCAGTGCAATGCACATCATGACATTAAGTTTATTAAAGATCATATGTTTACTGTGTATGCCATTAAACTTACACAGAAGAAAATAATTCTTTTTCCTTAATGTAGTCACCGTTTTCATGAAGCAGGTACATGCACATATATAAATTTATGCTTCTTCTGCCTGGCTACTTGCTTTGCTGTCATCCCAGCTGATCCACAGACTCCAAGTCTTCTTTTACAAACTTATACACAATAGTAACATCTTTTATTCCTCCTGCATAAAACTGCAAGGCTTAAGGAAGACCTGTTAAGTAGTACAAGTGACATCATCCATCAAAAAACAAAATATTTTTGTTGGCAATTCCTTAATCTCCTTAATAATCAAAAACCATTACACATTTCCAAAGTAAAACATACATTACTGATAGTAATGCATATATTGTTCCTATGCCAATCATTAAAATGCAAAATGTACATCCAGTTCCTGCTAAATCTGCTATTCCTAGCAACTAAACAATTATGCCATCTTGTAGAATAATGCAAATACAAAGATAAGAATTTACCACAGCATACAAACTTGAGAATTAAATTACAAATTGTATTAGAATGATAGTGGACGAAATGTCACACCTGCCTCATCATTATCAGCAGCAAAACAATCATAGTGCCAAGTCTGTATAGTGTTGTGAATATCGGGGAAAGATTTATTTTTTATTTGCAGTTTGATGACTGGGGAGATGCACTGGGCTCAAGGAGCCCATTTTCAGTGGAGGCCCAGGGAGAAAAGCTGTAAAATACATAGTACAAGCTCCATAATATGAAGTACAATACACAGTAGAAATAGAACCAAAGTAAGCATATTTTACATACAAAATAGCAAAAATTAAAAAAAGTTGAATAGGAACATAGAGTAATGTATAATACATATTTACAAGTTTACTGTTGAGAACAGTAGAACAGAGTTAAATTAGGGCAGAGGTTTAAATCATCTGAGAATGGTATAGAAATAACATTAGCAAGAAGGCAGTACATAGGGTTAATCCCTAATGTGTAAGGAAGAGCAAACCTTATGTGTAATGAATGTATTCAAGCAGATTAGGTAAGTAGAGTGCAACTGCATTTCCATTTATGGGAGAGGTAATAATGAAGTTGGGTTTTGAAGTGTTCATAGTTCTCAGAAAATCTTAGAGATGGAGGGAGAGAATTCCAATTTTTGGCTAAGGAAAATGATAGGAGAAGCTGACCAGCGGGACGATTTGGTTTATATACAGAGATTAGATTTTGGTGGGCAGATCTTACAGTTCTGTGAGTGGTGTATAATGGTAAGATGTTAGTTAGTGCTGGGCATAAAGTTGGTTTAAAAATAAGCTTGTGAGTAGTGATAAGTTGGAGGTAGTCAAGGTAGTTGGGAAGTCCTAGCCATTGCAGGTGGTGGAGAGGTATACAGTGGTGAGTGGAGTATTTGGATGAGGTGGCGAACTTTGAGATTTTGTTATAACAGGTTTCTAGCTTAGAAGAGATGGAGGAAGATAGGTTGGTTAGAAGGGGAGCTCCATACATTAGTGAAGGTAGTACGTAGGTAGTGGTGAGAGTCTGTCTTGTTGAGGGGGAGAGGAAGTGGAGTTTCTGTACAGCATGCCAAGTTTCTGATGGGTTTTCTTAATATTTAGATGAATGTGGATATCAGATTCTAGGTGTTCATCAATAGTAACTCCAAGAAGTTTAGCAAAAGGAACAACCTCTATAGTGGAGTTGGTATGGCTGATAATATTGAAAGAGGTTTTGTCGAGGGGGAGAGATTTTGAGGGAGAGAATAGTACGATTTTTGATTTGTTGGCATTCAAAGAGAGGTGATTTTGAAGCAACTAGTTCTCAGTAGTTGAGAAGGTAGTTTGAGTTTTTGTTTGGAGCTCAGGGAGGTTTGATGCAGAGCAAACTAAAGTTGAGTCATCTGCATATTGTACTGTCTTAGTGTTAGGAATGACTGCATGGAAATCATTAATGAAGATACTGAAGAGCACAGGGCCAAGTATGGATCCCTGGGGTACTCTGGTTGGGGTAGGAAGGAAGGCTGAGGTGCCAGTCTTTCATTTCACTGCCTGAGATCTGTCAGAGAAGTAGCTGCTGAACCAGGTAATGGTGTTTTGTGAGATATTAAGATTAGAGAGGTGGTTAAGAAGGTGGGTAAGGGAGACTGTATTGAAAGCCTTGGAAAGGTTGAGGAGGACTGTGAATACAAGTTCTCCAGAGTCATGGGCGTGGTTTACAATGTCTAGAAATGAAAGAAGAGCTGTTATTATGCTATGGCCAGGACGGAACCCATGTTGTGTTGGGGTCAGGAGATGGTTATTTGTAAGGAATGGCATGAGCTGGAGGTGGATGCAGTTCTCAGGAATTTTGAAATAGGGGAGAGAATTTCTATGGGTCAGAAGTTGGATATATTATTTTTTTTGCCTCCTTTATGGAGGGGGTAGGATAAAGGCTGCATGCCACAGTTTAGGGACATATGATTTGTGTATGGAGCTATTGATGAGTGTGTTAATGGGGATGGCAATGCTGTCTGCTGCCATTTTTAGAAAGAGTGAGGGGATGTTGTCAGTGGCATTGGAGCAAGGCTTAAGCTTAGAAAGAAGTTTTTTTATATATGAGGTGGGGATGGGTTTGAGATGGAATATGGGAGGAGAGTTTGGGATGGAAGGTTGGGGAGAGGAATTGGGTTGGGGGAAGGTGATGTTGGTTGGGAATGTTTTGGTGAGTTCTGCTATAGAGTTAGTAAAGAAGGAGTTGAACAGAGTAGCTATTTCTGGGTCAGATTTGCTAGTGTCGGGGCAAGGGTTGTGTTTGGTGCCTGGTTTGAGAAGAGAGTTGATGGATTTCCAGAATTGTTTGGAGTTTGAGGAATGATTAGGCTGGAGTTTGGAATACTATGCTTTTTTTGTCTTATGTAATGTCTGTTTTGGCTAAGTTGTGGAGTTGTTTATATTTAAGAAGGGTGTCAGGATGCAAATTATGATGTTAGAGTATCCAGCTTTTGTCCCTTTGTTTGCATGAGTGTTTTGGTATCTTTAGTAAGCCAAGGGGCAGAATTGTTTTTTATAAGTTTTATTCTTGGAGGGGCTTGGGAGTTAAGAGTATCTAAGAAAGTTGAGTTGAAAATTTCAATGGCATTGTCTAGAGGAAGAGTTTTTAATTTGTCCCAATTTATCAGTTTGAGGGAATTGGAGAAAGATGTGTGGTTAAAGTTTGTGAGATTCCAAGTATGGATATATTGGTGTAGGTGAGGAGAGGAGGGGGTTGCTCTATGGATGAAGGCTGGCAAGTGATCACTAATGGAGTCTGGTAAGGTGCCAGTGTGGGAGATTTTATTTGGGTGGGAGACTAGGATCCAGTCCAGTATGGAGCCTGGGGGATTATTTTTATTGGGTCTGGTAATAGCATTTGTGAGTTGAGTGAAATTACATATATTTATTGAAATGGTGGGATTATTAGCAGTGATCTTGTTCCAGTCAATGTTTGCATCTTCTAGGATGTATGTCTCAAGCTTGATATTAGATGAGGCCCATAGAAGGATTTCCTCAAGTGTATTTGTATTGTTTCCAGGGGGGATATAGAGGGCTATAACACAAATGCTTTTATGGTTATTTAGTTTGAGGTTTCCTATGACTAGTTCAGTGTTGTTGAACTGAGGAATAGGATTTTGGTAGGAAGTAATGGAGAGTAGGCTAGAGTAGATTAAGGCTACTCCTCCTCACTTCTTTTTTAGGCAGTCATGTCTAAGATCTTGAAATCCTGGGGGTAGGATTTCAGAGTCCAAAATATTGGGTTTTAGCCATGTCTCAGAGACAGCTACTATGTCAGGTTGGGTATGGCATAGACAAGCGTGAAAGTGGGCTATTTTGTTTCTTAGACTCTGGGCATTCATGGTCAGGAGCTTGAGGTATTTAGGGTTGGTAATATGGTTGGTAATGGGGGGAGTTGGATTGCTGCTGCTAATAGGTCATGTGTTGTGGTGTATGTCTCCTGCTAGGCATAGGCAGTCAAAGGGAAATGAGAGCAGGGATTTGGATTTACTCCTGGAGTTTTGTGGGAGGTACAATAATAATTTGGGAATATGACGTCTTCTGTGTGTACCTTCATTGAAGATTGTGCATCAGAGCTGGCAACTCGGCACGTAAAAATCTACTGCCAATCATTAGCGGACCGGAGTTCCGCCGTGGCAACCCCTAACCGGGAAAAGCTGAAAGATACAACATTGTGGAGGATTGGAGATTTAGTTTGAAGCACAGAAGTGGGTATGGATGAACTAGAGAGAGGGATATTGTGTGAAAGCGAGATGTGGTAGAGTGATGATGGGGGATAGGAAAGAAGTGGGTAGTTTGTAGGAGATATTTGAGGTGGCATGGTATAGTGGTATTAGAAGTAGTAGGCTGAGGGAAGGGATGCGAAGGGTGTAAAAAGGCATGGTGAGGTTTAGATATAAATGAATAGTTAGGGATTAGGTGTTGAGGAAGTAGTTGGATGTTGGAGGAGTATGAGAGAGTAAGAGGGAGGTGTATAGAAGTGTATCTAGTGCTTTAAGGATTGGGATGGGGGAGGGGTGAAAAAGCATTGGAGGATGGGATGGGAGGGGATAGTGAAGAGATGTTCTGGTAATTATGGCCACACAGGTAAAAAACGCACTCAACAAAGCTAAGAATACAGCATCCATGGGACCAGATGACATCCCAGGCTGTGTACTACATGAACTACAAAATGAACTGGCACCTCACCTAAGTGTCATATTTAATCAGAGCCTCACCTCAGGCTTCGTACCCACTGAGTGGCACACAGCTACAGTTATCTCTCTCCACAAGGGGGGATCCACCTTGGATCCCGGGAACTACCGCCCCATCAGTCTGGCAAGCCTGATCTGCAAGGCCATGGAATGTATTATCATGGAACTTATAAACAAAGACATTGGCAACCTTCAAACACTGGAACCCACCCAGTTTGGGTTTGTGAAGGGCCAATCTTGTCTCCTGAACCTGATTGACTTTTTTGAATCAGTCTTCAGAGCCATGGACCTGAGTAAGGTGGTCCACACAGCCTATCTGGACCTCGCCAAGGCCTTTGATACCATCCCCCACTCTGGAATCATAGATAAATTTACTAAGCTAGGCATTAATCCCTACGTCACTCGATGGGTTGCCAACTGGCTTACTGACGGAACCCACACTGTAAAAGTAGCTGACTCCAAATCCAGCTCCAGACAAGTGACAAGTGGAGTACCTCAGGGTTCAGTCCTGGGACCACACTTGTTTGGCATCTACTTCTCTGAAGTACAGGCCAATACTAAGGGACTCTGGCTAACAAAGTTCACAGATGACTGCAAACTGGGAACCATTACTGAATCTCCAAATGATGCGGATACTCTACAAAAGGGCCTTACAGAAACAGATGCTTGGTGCCAAAGCCATGGGCTCAAGCTCAATGCCAAGAAATGTATAGTTATCCCCTTTGGGAAAAAAACAGGTACCCATGAATTACCACATAGGTGGTAGTACACTAAACACCAAAAGTGTGATAAGAGACTTAGGAACACAGGTTGACAGTGGTCTCACCTTCAATAACCACATCACCACAACAGTCAGGAAATCCTTCTATGTGGCACACCTCATCACTAAGGGCTTTTCATCCAGAAAAAAGGAGGTCATTGTCCCACTGTACTCATCCCTCATTAGACCATTTATAGAATACAACACCCCATTTGGTATGTACCTCTCAAGACACCTGCAACAACTGGAAAGGCCGCAGAAATACCTCACTAAAAGAATCACAGGCCTAAAGCAGATGCCCTACGTTGACCGCCTTATAAAACTCCAGCTATACTCTGTCGCATATCGTCTACTCAGAGGCGATCTCTGCTTAACATACAAGGCCATGTCAAACCCAGAGCTGTTGGACATGCTGCAGTTAAAGAAATCCCAATCCCTCAGAACCAGACGCTCCAGGGATCTAAACCTTGTCATCACAATAAACAAAACATGCTGGAGGGATAGATTCCTGACCCAGAGACTCCCCATACTCTGGAATAGATTGCCCATACATGTCAAGCAGAGTGCCTCTTTGAGCCTCTTCAAAAGGAACCTTGATGATTGGATGGGAGAAGGGAAATTCACCCTGGGGATCACGTCAGTCACCCTGCTAGACAGGGGTCCAAGGAAATAAATAGTGTGGGGAAGAAATAGCCAGGGAATTGTTATGGCTAGGCTTGTATAGGCCCTAGGGCTGATAGCCTTGTACCAACCTATGAAACCTATGAATCTATGAATAAACTGTATTGTTCTCTATAACCCACTGGTGTATGTATTCATGCCACCGAGGCTGGTACCCCGCAGCCATACCCGTCTTTACCCAATAGGTAACTACTCTTCTCTCCTTATGATCTATTACTTGAGCCATCTGTTCTTGCTATCTCTATATCACAGGGCTTTGCTGTACTATACCTATTGCCCAATAGGTAGCACCCTAATCTAGGCCTGTGTGGTCATCCATTATCCTTTCTCTCCTGTATTGGATTCTTTCACTTACCTTGCTGTACTAGACTGCTCCTAAGGTTGTCCCTCTCTACTTATCTATTGTCCGACTATTTCCTCTTTACTATCCGTTAACAATCATACAGCTGAGCTATCATACCCCACTCACCTGGAACTTCCAAGGGCTCCTCAAGAGTCTGCTGCTCACTGATTTTCTCTGGAATTTCTTCTTTTACCTGCTCTGTACACTGCTACTTCATCCTGATTTACTTGCCTTCTGTAGACATTTCTCCCTTCCATACCTACATTGCATATTACGTATCTGCTCATGTCCCTGCTCTCATCCTCTCCTCTATACCCACTACTGCTATTCTACTGGTTTATCCACCTAGGCAAACTCATCTTACATAGTGCTAGCTCACCTTTCAAGGGCTTATTGCCCCTCCCAGATCTAACTATCCTGCTGCTTTCTTTATCTTCTCCCCTTCCCACCTCTGTCCTGCTCCTTCCCTATCTTCTCCCCTTCCCACCTCATATCCTTCCTAAATAGCATATAGTTGAGTAGCCCAGTGTGGTGGATCTTTAGTATCCTGCATTTGCCATGGCTGCTATGTGTCCCTGGCACTGGAGGGTTTTTGTCCTCTCTTAAGTTCGTGTTTCTAACTGTTTTTGGAAAAGTATACAGCTGTACTTGTATGGTAATTGGCTACTAGTAATTTACTATACTATGGTAACAAAACAAATTTATATGAAGTAAGCTATGAACATTTAGTAATTGGAGATGATTTACTGCACTTGAAATGGCTATCCTGGATTAAGTGCCCCCAATGTGGATTTTCAGTACGCCACTCTAGTTGTATTCAGAACGCCATTCTTTCAGCTATGTTTTTTAAACTGTTAGATCTGCCGTTTGAATTCTGAGGGGTTTCTGTTAATTTGCCAACAGAAATATGAGAGCGTTGATTCACAAATAGCATTTAGCCATATTTTATGTGGTCTGAGGGTTTTTTTTTGATAATTTGCTGACAGAATTATGAGAACGCTGTATTACCAATAGCAATCAGATAGAAATATGCGAGCATTTTATTATTAGTAGCATTTAGGTATATTTTATGAGGTCTAAGGGGTTTTAGATAATTTGCCAACAGACATATATGAACGCTGAATTACTAATAGCATTTAGCTGTATTTTATGTGGTCTCAACTCCATCTGACCACTTGTAGGTGTAATAATTAGAAATAGTGTTAGTGTTTGCCTAGCCCTTTTGCCGGCTTTCCTCTCTCACCTCTGTAACTGATTTGAAGTGAGAGCTCAGTACTACATACAGGGATTGATTAAAAAAAGTGTTTTCTCGATTATCTTGCTGCACAATAAAGGAGCATAACCTCCTTCTCCTAAATGGGGAACAGTTTTCCTTCTACACCTGAGCACTCCTTTAATTAGTAGTTTGGTGATTTATTTTCTATTTTATTTTCTAATCTTCCATATGCCCAGCTTGTTATCATAACCAATCCTTCAGTTACCTAATTTATGTAAGGCTATTCTACCTAATAGGGATACTGCTGTGTACTCCAGGTCCCTATATTGCCACTATCTTCTTTAAACTGCATATAGTCTACACCTATCCAGCTGAACTACAAATAGCCTGATAACTGTACTTAAACTGCTCAGGGACCATGCAGGGTTAGTTTTAAAGCCGATACTGTGGCTGTAACGGAACTTTGCTTTGCTTATTAAACCTATTATATAAAGTGCACTGGCAGTTTTGGCTATGAGCATATGGCACAACTCTTAGTGGGAGGAATAGTTCTTGAAGATGTCACACGACCTTGCTTATCATTCTTATTGACATCATGTCAGATTGTTTTACAATGTTGCCATGTATCTAATGAGTTCCTGAGCTTGGTTTATTTGCAGTGGCCACCTCGCTCTCTGTTTAGTAATACTGATGTATTGTCTCAGTCTTTCCTGATGGATTAAATGTGGAACTGGGTCCTAGCTGCATTTATGGCTCTATTTCTGATATTTTACATGTTTTATTTTAGTTAATTCTGCATTCATATTAATGCCCAGCATTGCTCTGTAGATATTCACCTGTGTATTTAGGGAATTGTGCTGTAAATTAATGTTAATTTAGATATTACTCTGCTGGTTTTAGGTCAATACACTCGGTATTGTGTTTTTTATCCTATTTATGGCAAAGCATGATTAGTGTAAAAACTAGCCAACCTGTAAAAGATTTCCTGTTAAAACCTGTTAGCTAACATGGAATGTGTATGTGCTCTATATGCTTTTTACCAATGAAATATCTGTGTCTCATCAAAGTTGTTAATGAGTGAACATGGCATTACTTGCTGTCTTAACACTGAAATTGTTCTTTATTTTCTCTCTAACCTACTTAGCTTTCAACCTCCATTCCTGCAAAAATATTTGGGAATCCTTCCTGCCTGCTCAATAAGGACCCCTTACTCTTAGTCTCAACCAGCTCATCTGCAGCCCAAAGAAACCTACCATCCTATTCTAAATTCCCTGTTTCCAAAGGAAATAAGGAAGTACATTTTTACCATAGAACTACTGTTAAACTGTATTGTTCTCTATAACCAACTGGTGTATGTAATCACACCACCGAGGCAGGTACCCAGCAGCAATACCCCTCCCTACCTAATAGGTAACTACTCTTCTCTCCTTAGGATCTATTACTTGAGCCATCTGTTCTTGCTAGCTCTGTATCACAGGGCTTTTCTGTATTATACCTATTGCCCACTAGATGGTAGCTTAATCTAGGCCTGTGTGGTGATCCATTATCCCTACTCTCCTGTATTGGATTCCAGACTTGTGAGTAGTGATAAGTTGGAGGTAGTCAAGGTAGTTGGGAAGTCCTAGCCATTGCAGGTGGTGGAGAGGTATACAGTGGTGAGTGGAGTATTTGGATGAGGTGGCGAACTTTGAGATTTTGTTATAACAGGTTTCTAGCTTAGAAGAGATGGAGGAAGATAGGTTGGTTAGAAGGGGAGCTCCATACATTAGTGAAGGTAGTACGTAGGTAGTGGTGAGAGTCTGTCTTGTTGAGGGGGAGAGGAAGTGGAGTTTCTGTACAGCATGCCAAGTTTCTGATGGGTTTTCTTAATATTTAGATGAATGTGGATATCAGATTCTAGGTGTTCATCAATAGTAACTCCAAGAAGTTTAGCAAAAGGAACAACCTCTATAGTGGAGTTGGTATGGCTGATAATATTGAAAGAGGTTTTGTCGAGGGGGAGAGATTTTGAGGGAGAGAATAGTACGATGATTTGTTGGCATTCAAAGAGAGGTGATTTTGAAGCAACTAGTTCTCAGTAGTTGAGAAGGTAGTTTGAGTTTTTGTTTGGAGCTCAGGGGGGTTTGATGCAGAGCAAACTAAAGTTGAGTCATCTGCATATTGTACTGTCTTAGTGTTAGGAATGACTGCATGGAAATCATTAATGAAGATACTGAAGAGCACAGTGCCAAGTATGGATCCCTAGGGTACTCTGGTTGGGGTAGGAAGGAAGGCTGAGGTGCCAGTCTTTCATTTCACTGCCTGAGATCTGTCAGAGAAGTAGCTGCTGAACCAGGTAATGGTGTTTTGTGAGATATTAAGATTAGAGAGG
Organism: Protopterus annectens; assembly: GCF_019279795.1. Lineage (NCBI taxonomy): Eukaryota > Metazoa > Chordata > Ceratodontiformes > Protopteridae > Protopterus > Protopterus annectens. Next base: position 1,868,333,226 of record NC_056726.1, on the reverse strand, counting down.
TGGTTAAGAAGGTGGGTAAGGGAGACTGTATTGAAAGCCTTGGAAAGGTTGAGGAGGACTGTGAATACAAGTTCTCCAGAGTCATGGGCGTGGTTTACAATGTCTAGAAATGAAAGAAGAGCTGTTATTATGCTATGGCCAGGACGGAACCCATGTTGTGTTGGGGTCAGGAGATGGTTATTTGTAAGGAATGGCATGAGCTGGAGGTGGATGCAGTTCTCAGGAATTTTTGAAATAGGGGAGAGAATTTCTATGGGTCAGAAGTTGGATATATTATTTTTTTTGCCTCCTTTATGGAGGGGGTAGGATAAAGGCTGCATGCCACAGTTTAGGGACATATGATTTGTGTATGGAGCTATTGATGAGTGTGTTAATGGGGATGGCAATGCTGTCTGCTGACATTTTTAGAAAGAGTAAGGGGATGTTGTCAGGGGCATTGGAGCAAGGCTTAAGCTTTGAAAGAAGTTTTTTTTTATATATATGAGGTGGGGATGGGTTTGAGATGGAATATGGGAGGAGAGTTTGGGATGGAAGGTTGGGGAGAGGAATTGAGTTGGGAGGAGGTGATGTTGTTTGGGAATGTTTTGGTGAGTTCTGCTATAGAGTTAGTAAAGAAGGAGTTGAACAGAGTAGCTATTTCTGGGTCAGATTTACTAGTGTCAGGGCAAGGGTTGTTTTTGGTGCCTGGGTTGAGAAGAGAGTTGATGGATTTCCAGAATTGTTTGGGGTTTGAGGAATGATTAGATTGGAGTGTGGTATAGTATGCTTTTTATCTTGTATAATATGTTTTTTGGCTAAGTTGCGGAGTTGTTTATATTTAAGAAGGGTGTCAGGGAGCTTGTTATGATGGTAGAGTTTCCAGGTCTTGTCCCTTTGTTGCATGAGTGTTTTGGTATCTTTAGTAAGCCAGGGGGCGGAATTGGTTTTTATAAGTTTTATTCTTGGAGGGGCTTGGGAGTTAAGAGTATCTAAGAAAGTTGAGTTGAAAATTTCAATGGCATTGTCTAGAGGAAGAGTTTTTAATTTGTCCCAATTTATCAGTTTGAGGGAATTGGAGAAAGATGTGTGGTTAAAGTTTGTGAGATTCCAAGCATGGATATATTGGTGTAGGTGAGGAGAGGAGGGGGTTGCTCTATGGATGAAGGCTGGCAAGTGATCACTAATGGAGTCTGGTAAGGTGCCAGTGTGGGAGATTTTATTTGGGTGGGAGACAAGGATCCAGTCCAGTATGGAGCCTGGGGGGTTATTTTTATTGGGTCTGGTAATAGCATTTGTGAGTTGAGTGAAATTACATAGATTTATTGAAATGGTGGGATTATTAGCAGTGATCTTGTTCCAGTCAATGTTTGCATCTTCTAGGATGTATGTCTCAAGCTTGATATTAGATGAGGCCCATAGAAGGATTTCCTCAAGTGTATTTGTATTGTTTCCAGGGGGGGGGATATAGAGGGCTATAACACAAATGCTTTTATGGTTATTTAGTTTGAGGTTTCCTATGACTAGTTCAGTGTTGTTGAACTGAGGAATAGGATTTTGGTAGGAAGTAATGGAGAGTAGGCTAGAGTAGATTAAGGCTACTCCTCCTCACTTCTTTTTTAGGCAGTCATGTCTAAGATCTTGAAATCCTGGGGGAAGGATTTCAGAGTCCAAAATATTGGGTTTTAGCCATGTCTCAGAGACAGCTACTATGTCAGGTTGGGTATGGTATAGACAAGCGTGAAAGTGGGCTATTTTGTTTCTTAGACTCTGGGCATTCATGGTCAGGAGCTTGAGGTATTTAGGGTTGGTAATATGGATGGTAATGGGGGGAGTTGGATTGCTGCTGCTAATAGGTCATGAGTTGTGGTGTATGTCTCCTGCTAGGCATAGGCAGTCAAAGGGAAATGAGAGCAGGGATTTGGATTTACTCCTGGAGTTTTGTGGGAGGTACAATAATAATTTGGGAATATGACGTCTTCTGTGTGTACCTTCATTGAAGATTGTGCATCAGAGCTGGCAACTCGGCACGTAAAAATCTACTGCCAATCATTAGCGGACCGGAGTTCCGCCGTGGCAACCCCTAACCTGGAAAAGCTGAAAGATACAACATTGTGGAGGATTGGAGATTTAGTTTGAAGCACAGAAGTGGGTATGGATGAACTAGAGAGAGGGATATTGTGTGAAAGCGAGATGTGGTAGAGTGATGATGGGGGATAGGAAAGAAGTGGGTAGTTTGTAGGAGATATTTGAGGTGGCATGATATAGTGGTATTAGAAGTAGTAGGCTGAGGGAAGGGATGCGAAGGGTGTAAAAAGGCATGGTGAGGTTTAGATATAAATGAATAGTTAGGGATTAGGTGTTGAGGAAGTAGTTGGATGTTGGGGGAGTATGAGAGAGTAAGAGGGAGGTGTATAGAAGTGTATCTAGTGCTTTAAGGTTTGGGATGGGGGAGGGGTGAAAAAGCATTGGAGGATGGGATGGGAGGGGATAGTGAAGAGATGTTCTGGTAATTATGGCCACACAGGTAAAAAATGCACTCAACAAAGCTAAGAATACAGCATCCATGGGACCAGATGACATCCCAGGCTGTGTACTACATGAACTACAAAATGAACTGGCACCTCACCTAAGTGTCATATTTAATCAGAGCCTCACCTCAGGCTTCAGACCCACTGAGTGGCACACAGCTACAGTTATCTCTCTCCACAAGGGGGGATCCACCTTGGATCCCGGGAACTACCGCCCCATCAGTCTGGCAAGCCTGATCTGCAAGGCCATGGAATGTATTATCATGGAACTTATAAACAAAGACATTGGCAACCTTCAAACACTGGAACCCACCCAGTTTGGGTTTGTGAAGGGCCAATCTTGTCTCCTGAACCTGATTGACTTTTTTGAATCAGTCTTCAGAGCCATGGACCTGAGTAAGGTAGTCCACACAGCCTATCTGGACCTCGCCAAGGCCTTTGATACCATCCCCCACTCTGGAATCATAGATAAATTTACTAAGCTAGGCATTAATCCCTACGTCACTCGATGGGTTGCCAACTGGCTTACTGATGGAACCCACACTGTAAAAGTAGCTGACTCCAAATCCAGCTCCAGACAAGTGACAAGTGGAGTACCTCAGGGTTCAGTCCTGGGACCACACTTGTTTGGCATCTACTTCTCTGAAGTACAGGCCAATACTAAGGGACTCTGGCTAACAAAGTTCACAGATGACTGCAAACTGGGAACCATTATTGAATCTCCAAATGATGCGGATACTCTACAAAAGGGCCTTACAGAAACAGATGCTTGGTGCCAAAGCCATGGGCTCAAGCTCAATGCCAAGAAATGTATAGTTATCCCCTTTGGGAAAAAAACAGGTACCCATGAATTACCACATAGGTGGTAGTACACTAAACACCAAAAGTGTGATAAGAGACTTAGGAACACAGGTTGACAGTGGTCTCACCTTCAATAACCACATCACCACAACAGTCAGGAAATCCTTCTATGTGGCACACCTCATCACTAAGGGCTTTTCATCCAGAAAAAAGGAGGTCATTGTCTCACTGTACTCATCCCTCATTAGACCATTTATAGAATACAACACCCCATTTGGTATGTACCTCTCAAGACACCTGCAACAACTGGAAAGGCCGCAGAAATACCTCACTAAAAGAATCACAGGCCTAAAGCAGATGCCCTATGCTGACTACCTTAAAAAACTCCAGCTATACTCTGTCGCATATCGTCTACTCAGAGGCGATCTCTGCTTAACATACAAGGCCATGTCAAACCCAGAGCTGTTGGACATGCTGCAGTTAAAGAAATCCCAATCCCTCAGAACCAGACGCTCCAGGGATCTAAACCTTGTCATCACAATAAACAAAACATGCTGGAGGGATAGATTCCTGACCCAGAGACTCCCCATACTCTGGAATAGACTGCCCATACATGTCAAGCAGAGTGCCTCAAAAGGAACCTTGATGATTGGATGGGAGAAAGGAAATTCATCCTGGGGATCACGTCAGTCGCCCTGCTAGACAGGGGTCCAGGGAAGTAAATAGTGTGGGAAGAAATAACCACAGAATTGTTATGGCTAGGCTTGTATAGGCCCTAGGGCCGATAGCCTAGTACTAACCTATGAATCTATGAAACTATGTGAATAGATTGGATGAGACATATGGCTAGAATAAGTGAAGGAGCACTTGGGGTGTGTGGGAATTGGGGATATGGTAGGGGAGCAGATTGAGCCCACAGGGCGAACTGAGTGCATTAGAGGTGGTAAAAGAAGAAAATCCAGAGACAATCAGTGAGCAGCAGACTCTTGAGGAGCCCTTGGAAGTTCCAGGTGAGTGGGGTATGATAGCTCAGCTGTATGAGTGTTAACGGATAGTAGAGATGAAATAGAAGGACAGTAGAAAAGTAGAGAGGGACAACTTTAGGAGCAGTCTAGTACAGCAAGGTAAGTGAAAGGTAGTCTGGAATCCAATACAGGAGAGTAGGGATAATGGATCACCACACAGGCCTAGATTAGGCTACCATCTAGTGGGCAATAGGTATAATACAGAAAAGCCCTGTGATACAGAGCTAGCAAGAAAAGATGGCTCAAGTAATAGATCCTAAGGAGAGAAGAGTAGTTACCTATTAGGTAGGGAGGGGTATTGCTGCTGGGTACCTGCCTCGGTGCTGTGATTACATATACCAGTTGGTTATAGAGAACAATACAGTTTAACAGTAGTTCTAGGGTAAAAATGTGCTTCCTTATTTCCTTTGGAAACAGGGAATTTAGAATAGGATGGTAGGTTTCTTTGGGCTGCAGATGAGCTGGTTGAGACTAAGAGTAAGGGGTCCTTATTGAGCAGGCAGGAAGGATTCCCAAATATTTTTGCAGGAATGGAGGTTGAAAGCTAAGTAGGTTAGAGAGAAAATAAAGAACAATTTCAGTGTTAAGACAGCAAGTAATGCCATGTTCACTCATTAACAACTTTGATGAGACACAGATATTTCATTGGTAAAAAGCATATAGAGCACATACACATTCCATGTTAGCTAACAGGTTTTAACAGGAAATCTTTTACAGGTTGGCTAGTTTTTACACTAATCATGCTTTGCCATAAATAGGATAAAAAACACAATACCAAGTGTATTGACCTAAAACCAGCAGAGTAATATCTAAATTAACATTAATTTACAGCACAATTCCCTAAATACACAGGTGAATATCTACAGAGCAATGCTGAGCATTAATATGAATGCAGAATTAACTAAAATAAAACATGTAAAATATCAGAAATAGAGCCATAAATGCAGCTAGGACCCAGTTCCACATTTAATCCATCAGGAAAGACTGAGACAATACATCAGTATTACTAAACGGAGAGCGAGGTGGCCACTGCAAATAAACCAAGCTCAGGAACTCATTAGATACATGGCAACATTGTAAAACAATCTGACATGATGTCAATAAGAATGATAAGCAAGGTGCGTGTGACATCTTCAAGAACTATTCCTCCCACTAAGAGTTGTGCCATATGCTCATAGCCAAAACTGCCAGTGCACTTTATATAATAGGTTTAATAAGCAAAGCAAAGTTCCATTACAGCCACAGTATCGGCTTTAAAACTAACCCTGCATGGTCCCTGAGCAGTTTAAGTACAGTTATCAGGCTATTTGTAGTTCAGCTGGATAGGTGTAGACTATATGCAGTTTAAAGAAGATAGTGGCAATATAGGGACCTGGAGTACACAGCAGTATCCCTATTAGGTAGAATAGCCTTACATAAATTAGGTAACTGAAGGATTGGTTATGATAACAAGCTGGGCATATGGAAGATTAGAAAATAAAATAGAAAATAAATCACCAAACTACTAATTAAAGGAGTGCTCAGGTGTAGAAGGAAAACTGTTCCCCATTTAGGAGAAAGAGGTTATGCTCCTTCATTGTGCAGCAAGATAATCGAGAAAACACTTTTTTTAATCAATCCCTGTATGTAGTACTGAGCTCTCACTTCAAATCAGTTACAGAGGTGAGAGAGGAAAGCCGGCAAAAGGGCTAGGCAAACACTAACACTATTTCTAATTATTACACCTACAAGTGGTCAGATGGAGTTGAGACAACATAAAATACAGCTAAATGCTATTAGTAATTCAGCGTTCATATATGTCTGTTGGCAAATTATCTAAAACCCCTTAGACCTCATAAAATATACCTAAATGCTACTAATAATAAAATGCTCGCATATTTCTATCTGATTGCTATTGGTAATACAGCGTTCTCATAATTCTGTCAGCAAATTATCAAAAAAAAACCCTCAGGCCACATAAAATATGGCTAAATGCTATTTGTGAATCAACGCTCTCATATTTCTGTTGGCAAATTAACAGAAACCCCTCAGAATTCAAACGGCAGATCTAACAGTTTAAAAAACATAGCTGAAAGAATGGCGTTCTGAATACAACTAGAGTGGCGTACTGAAAATCCACATTGGTGGCACTTAATCCAGGATAGCCATTTCAAGTGCAGTAAATAATCTCCAATTACTAAATGTTCATAGCTTACTTCATATAAATTTGTTTTGTTACCATAGTATAGTAAATTACTAGTAGCCAATTACCATACAAGTACAGCTGTATACTTTTCCAAAAACAGTTAGAAACACGAACTTAGAGAGGACAAAAACCCTCCAGTGCCAGGGACACATAGCAGCCATGGCAAATGCAGGATACTAAAGATCCACCACACTGGGCTACTTAACTATATGCTATTTAGGAAGGATATGAGGTGGGAAGGGGAGAAGATAGGGAAGGAGCAGGACAGAGGTGGGAAGGGGAGAAGATAAAGAAAGCAGCAGGATAGTTAGATCTGGGAGGGGCAAAAAGCCCTTGAAAGGTGAGCTAGCACTATGTAAGATGAGTTTGCCTAGGTGGATAAACCAATAGAATAGCAGTAGTGGGTATAGAGGAGAGGATGAGAGCAGGGACATGAGCAGATACGTAATATGCAATGTAGGTATGGAAGGGAGAAATGTCTACAGAAGGCAAGTAAATCAGGATGAAGTAGCAGTGTACAGAGCAGGTAAAAGAAGAAATTCCAGAGAAAATCAGTGAGCAGCAGACTCTTGAGGAGCCCTTGGAAGTTTCAGGTGAGTGGGGTATGATAGCTCAGCTGTATGATTGTTAATGGATAGTAAAGAGGAAATAGTCGGACAATAGATAAGTAGAGAGGGACAACCTTAGGAGCAGTCTAGTACAGCAAGGTAAGTGAAAGAATCCAATACAGGAGAGAAAGGATAATGGATGACCACACAGGCCTAGATTAGGGTGCTACCTATTGGGCAATAGGTATAGTACAGCAAAGCCCTGTGATATAGAGATAGCAAGAACAGATGGCTCAAGTAATAGATCATAAGGAGAGAAGAGTAGTTACCTATTGGGTAAAGACGGGTATGGCTGCGGGGTACCTGCCTTGGTGGCATGAATACATACACCAGTGGGTTATAGAGAACAATACAGTTTATTCATAGATTCATAGGTTTCATAGGTTGGTACAAGGCTATCAGCCCTAGGGCCTATACAAGCCTAGCCATAACAATTCCCTGGCTATTTCTTCCCCACACTATTTACTTCCTTGGACCCCTGTCTAGCAGGGTGACTGACGTGATCCCCAGGGTGAATTTTCTTTCTCCCATCCAATCATCAAGGTTCCTTTTGAAGAGGCTCAAAGAGGCACTCTGCTTGACATGTATGGGCAATCTATTCCAGAGCCTGGGGAGTCTCTGGGTCAGGAACCTTTCCCTCCAGCATGTTTTGTTTATTGTGATGACAAGGTTTAGATCCCTGGAGCGTGTGGCTCTGAGGGATTGGGATTTCTTTAAGTGTAGCATGTCCAACAGCTCTGGGTTTGACATGGCCTTGTATGTTAAGCAGATATCGCCTCTGAGTAGACGATATGTGACAGAGTATAGCTGGAGTTTTTTAAGGTGGTCAACGTAGGGCATCTGCTTTAGGCCTGTGATTCTTTTAGTGAGGTATTTCTGTGGCCTTTCCAGTTGTTGCAGATGTCTTGAGAGGTACATACCAAACAGGGTGTTGTATTCTATAATTGGTCTAATGAGGGATGAGTACAGTGGGACAATGACATCCTTTTTTCTGGATGAAAACCCCTTAGTGATGAGGTGTGCCACATAGAAGGATTTCCTGACTGTTGTGGTGATGTGGTTATTGAAGGTGAGACCACTGTCCACCTGTGTCCCTAAGTCTCTTATCACACTTTCGGTGTTTAGTGTACTGCCACCTATATGGTAATTCACGGATACATGATTTTTCCCAAAGGGGATAACTATACATTTCTTGGCATTGAGCTTGAGCCCATGGCTCTGGCACCAAGCATCTGTTTCTGTAAGGCCCTTTTGTAGTGTATCCACATCATTTGGGGATTTAATAATGGCTCCCAGTTTGCAGTCATCTGCGAACTTTGTTAGCCAGAGTCCCTTAGTGTTGGCCTGTACTTCAGAAAAGTAGATGCCAAACAAGAACGGTCCCAGGACTGAACCCTGAGGTACTCCACTTGTCACTTGTCTGGAGCTGGATTTGGAGTTGGCTACTTTTACAGTGTGGGTTCTATCAGTAAGCCAGTTAACAACCCATTGGGTGATGTAGGGATTAATGCCCAGCTTAGTAAGTTTATCTATGATTCCAGAGTGGGGGATGGTGTCACAGGCCTTGGCAAGGTCTAGATAGGCTTTGTGGACCACCTTACCCTTGCCCATGGCTCTGGAGACTGATTCAAAGAAGTCAATCAGGTTCAGGAGACAAGATCGGCCCTTCATGAACCCAAACTGGGTGGGGTCCAGTGTTTGATGGTTGCCAATGTTTTTGTTATATATAAGTTCCATGATAATATGCTCCATGGCCTTGCAGATAAGGCTTGTCAGACTGATGGGATGGTAGTTTCCAGGAACCAAGGTGGATCCCTCCTTGTGGAGTGGGATAACTGTAGCTCTGCGCCACTCAGTGGGCACAAAACCTGAGGTGAGGCTATGATTAAACATGACACTTAGGTGAGGTGCCAGTAAATATTGTAGTTCACGTAGTACACAGCCCGGGATGTCATCTGGTCCCATGGATGCTGTATTCTTAGCTTTGGAGAGTGCGTTTTTTACCTGTGTGGCTGTTATTACTGGAATTTAGCAATCTTCGGGTATTGAGATGGGCCATTTAGGGGGTGAGACAGGGGTGAAGTTGGCACTGAATTGATTTCCCAAGATATTGGCAATATCCTTGGGATCAGTATATTTAATGCCATTCTGCTTTAGCTCAGAGCAGATCTGAGCATTGCCTTTTAGATTCTTGACATAGTTATAGAATGCCTTGTGGTTGTCTTTGGAATTTTTGGCAATTTTATTTTCATAACTAGCTTTGGAGGATTTTATGAGGGATCTCAGTTTCTTACTGAGGCTGGTAAGGAAGTTTTTGCATCCTGGGATTGTCCTTTTTTCTGAAACAGTTTCTTCCTTTTGTTGTAAAGTTTGTTTATGGCAGGGGACCACCAGATTGGCTTCCTTTTTTTGGATGAGAGCATCTTGGTTCTATTTGGGATGGCACAATTCATGCATGAGTGGATGTGCTCATACAGTCCCTTAGTGTAGGATTCAGCAGTTGAACTTTCACTTCCCGTCTGCATGTGTGTCATGAAGTTTGTCACTTCTGACTTCAGTAGCATGAAGTTGGCTTTGGAGAAGTTTTTTATGGAGGTTTCCTTACTGGGCAGTGGGGGTGGGATGTGGATGTTAAGGGTGATTAGCTTATGGTCAGACCTGACTAACGAGGGGATGACCATAGGTGTGGAGCATCGATTTCCCATGTTGGTAATGACCAGGTCTAGGATATTGGAGCCCCTGGTGGGACTATGAATTAGTTGATCCAGGGCATTGGAATTTATGAATTCCAAGAACCGTTGGGCAAAGGTGTTGGTAACTGAGTAGTTTTCCCAGTTAATGGCAGGGTAGTTAAAATCACCCAGTATTAGGGTGTTTGGTTCTATCTTAATATTTTCCATTATGTTTAGAAAGGTGCACTGAGAATCTTGGGGTATGGTGGGGGATCTGTAGTAAGCTACAATTTGGATTGCAGTCTTACCTAGTGTTAGTTGCACCTGGAAAATTTCAGACGCATTGTGTTGGGCAACTAGCCTGGTGGTGTGAATATCCTTGGTGAATATTGACACTCCTCCACCTTTAGTGTTTCGGTCCTGGTTTGGTGGCCGAAAAGTGTGGTAAAAGTTGTAGCCTGTTATTGCAGGAGTGCTCTCTGGAGTCTTGAACCAGGTCTCAGTTACTGCACAGGTATCGATGTTCTCCATTTTTAGGAATGCCTTGAGAGAGTGCATTTTGAGGTTTAGACTTCTAGCATTAAGTAGCATTACCTTCAGTTTTTGCATGCTTGTACCTGTTACGGTGGTGGTTTTGTCCTTTGAACTTTGCTTAAAAAAGGCACTATAGGGGTGGCAAGAGCCTTAGCCAGTAACCTGAATCCCAGGGGCGACAGGTGCAGACCATCTCTGGCAAAGCATCGTGGTCTGTCATTCATGTCGCCCTAGGCAGACAGATACTGGATCCCCTTTGAATGACAGCAGAAGCTTAGCCAATTGTTGAAGTCAATCATTTTGTCCTTATATTGTGGTATCATTCTGGGCGAAGGCAGGATGCTACTCAGGGCTAGGGTCATACCTGCCTGGGCCACATGATCTGAGAGTTCTTCCATGTCTCTTTTCATGTAGTCCAGGGAGGTACGTCTCAAGTCATTCACTCCAACGTGGACAATGACAGAGTCATATTTGTAGTTGTTGTGGAGTGACTTGAGTGCATGCATTATGTGGTGGATCCTGGCACCCGATAGGCAGCTGACTGTAATTTTCTCCTTGTTCAACCTGGTGAGAGGGACATCAGTGTGCAGGACTATAGAGTCACCTATGACTAAAGTGTTAGGTACATTGTCTTGCCTTAGGGGCTGTTGCTGGGTGGCACACTGGTATTGTGAACTATGTGACACTTTGGTTGTGATTGGTGCTTGTTTGCGTTTTAGCTTCAGAGGTCCTTGTTGCTTGGGCAGGTTACAGTTAAGGGCCTCTGCATATGTGCATTTAGTGTTGCTATATGTGGGTGTTGGTGGTGTGGATTTAGAAGGGCTATGTGTTGCTTGAGGTGTAATGTGGGTGTCAATCTTCTCCTCTTGACTGTCTAGCACAATCTTGGGTGGAGAGAGCTTTACTTCCATTTTGGCTATGTAAGTGCATCTCTCACAGGTTGTAGTGTTGGGTGGTAGGAGGAGAGGGTTGTCAGTGTACATGAGGCAATTGCTCCGTTACCCCAGTATGCCCAGATTCACCAGGTGGACAGGAGAAGTCACTGGAAGCTGATCCTTGGACATGCCTGGTTTGGTGCTTTTTTTTTTTTTTTTGTAAAGTACAGGAGCTGTTTATCCTTACCTTAGCAAGGTACTTTGCAATTATAGGCTGTTTAGTGCCTACTATTAATTTCTCCTTATTAACAAGGAGAGTTGAGTGCTTGTATCAGTTTAAGACTGCCTAGTGCTTTCCAGCAGGTATTAGAGAAAGTGCTAGTCACAGGGATGCTTAAAGGTAAGATGAAAAAAAATGCACACTGCAGTATGCACTAGAGAAGTTAGATGTGAAAGTAGGTAACTTAAGTTTTACCTGTTTAAAAAGTTAAGAATTAGTGGAGAGTTACTATTTTTAAAACAGCAAGGTGAGTTGAAAGGGGTGGTCACTTTTGTATTCTGGTACTATGGAATACAGTAGGATGGCAAATACATTTAAATAGTTGAAGGGGAGGGATTTCAAAAATGATGATTTTGTGATTACTCACACAAGCCAGTAAAAGTAGAGAGGACATGAGATATATGGTCAGATTAACATAAGAGGCAGGCAACTTGAAAGACAGTGGTATTTAACAAGACAACTGTAACTGGGTGGGAGGGTGGGAAAAAAATTCTGCCTGACTCAGAAAAGAGAGAGCTGTGGTCTCTTTTGAAGTTTTAATATGTCGTTAAAGCAGAATGCAAGTAAAACACAAGGTAAAGAAAACAAATCACAGTATTCAAAATATATAAAGGCAATAAAGTAATACAAAATAAAAAAAATAAATGCAAACTAACCTTTCCTTCACAGCAAAGTGTAGCAGAGTCTGGATGAGCCTTTCTAGTAAAGCTCTGAAATGTTTTATTTTACCCCTTAAATAGAAGGTTTAGTTCCTAGCTCCACCCCTCAGTTAACAAATGATTAACCTTAAGTGACCTCTTCTATCTTATGAATGAGTCCTTAATTGATCAGTTCTAATTTCTGCCTGACTCAGTTCTAATTTCTGCCTGACTCAGAAGAGAGAGCTGTGGTCTCTTTTGAAGTTTTAATATGCTGTTAAAGCAGAATGCAAGTAAAACACAAGGTAAGGAAAACAAACCACAGTATTCAAAATATAGAAAGGCAATAAAGTAATACAAAATACAAAATTAAAAGCAAGCTATCCTTTCCTTCACAGCAAAGTGTAGCAGAGTCTGGATGAGCCTTTCTGTTAAAAGTAGCCAACTCCAAATCCAGCTCCAGACAAGTGACAAGTGGTGTACCTCAGTAGTTCTAGGTTAAAAATGTACTTCCTTATTTCCTTTGGTAACAGGGAATTTAAAATAGGATTGTAGGTTTCTTTGGGCTGCTGATGAGCAGGTTGAGACTAAGAGTAAGGGTTCTTATTGAGCAGGCAGGACGGATTCCCAAGTTTTTATGCAGGAATGGAGGTTGAAAGAGAGGGCAAAAACCCGCCAGGGACACACAGCAGCCAGGGCAAATGCAGGATACTAAAGATGGGCGAAGGCTGCCAGCCTAGTCAAATAGAATTTGATACATAGTTCTATCATTTGTATATATAAATGTAAAATACTGGCTTGTTTTCTAAAATGAAAGAAAACACTGTAAAATGTGAACTTCAAGGTTGTTGCAACATTGCCATCTGCTGTAAGGAAAACTAAGCCAAGCATTTCAAATGTTCTTTGAAGTTAAAATTATCTAAATAGTGGTGCCAACGTGGCTGGATGAACACATTCTTTCTATTGTGTTAACTTAAGGAATAATTGCTAGAGCGTACATGTGAAATGTCTTTTATTGTTGTACTTTCCTGAGCAGGTGTTAGATTGCTAAATAATGTAGCCTTTTGCCTGGGAATTCCAGACTAAGTGTCAAAATTATGTAATGTGTATACTGGAAAAACCTAAGTGTCAAAATGATGTAATTTGGGAGGGCCTAGCAAATATGTTTGTTAGTGAGTTTAAAAACTTTTGTTCTGAGAGAGAGACTGTGAGCATTTTGATCTTGATATCCCACTTATCAGCACTCTGTCTGTTGTCTTATGGAAGTAGTGTCTTAGAAGTATGTTTTCTTGTGGTAATAGCTAGGACCTTAGAAGAAAGTTAGGCAACTGTTTTTCTGTTATATCACAACTTTCCTACTGTATTGTTTCAATTTTCTGTGTGATCTCTGAACTCTTAGATATCACTGTGGTGAAGTAGTATTGTCTTGTGTTTTTAATTATTAATTATGAAATATTTTTAAAAAACTTTACCTGTGGCTGGTTTGTGTAGAGATAAGAAAGCTCTAGAGTACATTCCATATTTATAGAGTTTATTGGAATAAGCCACTCTAATAAGCCTTAGACTGAATAGTCACATTACCAATTGGATAATAATATTGCACAGTAATAATTGCACACCCTTTTAAGGGCCTTTTGGTAGCTGATAAGTATTAGATGGTGATGGCAGAAATTACTACCATATAGTCTGGGTAAAATGGCGCAGCTGGAGAATCTGTGTCAGCCTTTCCCAGGAGTGTCTCTGAAGTTGTATAAATACTTATTTCAAAGTGTGTGTGGTGTGTCAGCTACGTGGGCAGGAATGATGGTGGGACAGAGAGGATACTGAAGGTTAGCTTGCCAGCTAGGCTGAGATCTGGACCCTATAGCTGTGCCAGTGGGGAGTCTTACTGGGGACCTGGAGAGCAAGTGAGCAACCAGTCCCAGACTGACCGTGAGCTTTGTGTGCACTTATTGGAAATTGTACTTTACCATGTGTATTGGTTATCCTTTCCTATTATATAAGACACCCTCCCTGATGTTAGTGGTGAGGATTGAGGCTCCTTGTTTGCTGGGCCAGGGCACAGTTGTCACATTTCTGGTGGCAGTGGTTGGGATAAGATATCCTCACACTTGTGGTTTGTAGTGGGTGGGATAAAATATCCTCACTTGTAGTTTGTAGTGGAGTGCATAGAGTGAATCCTGTAGCTTATGTACAGTGATCTGTGAAGGCATTTTGTACTCTAAATCAGTCATGCAGTATATACTCAGAGTTCAGATCACAACTGTTTTATTTCTTTTGTTAGCTTAGTTAGTCAGGGTGAGCAGGCAGCATGTCAGCATAGGAGTATGGAAAGCTGACAAGGAGCCAGCTGGTGGAGATGTGCCAGGCTAGGGGACTAGTGCATGGAAACCTGACTAAGGCAGACCTGATTGCAGCCTCAGTTACAGCTGCAACAGAAAACAGCATCCAGGAGGATAACCAGACTGGCAGTGGAGATACAATATCCTCAGAGAATGGACAGCTCAACTTTTCTACAAAGGAGAATCAGATTGGCATTGGAGATACAATATCCTCGGAGAATGAACAGCTCAACCTTTCTGCAGTGAACTTAAAAATCCAGCTGGAGTTAAAGAGACTTGAGTTGGAGGCCAGGCATTTGGAGATAGAAGCCAAAGAAAAGGAGCATCAGAGGAAGCATGAGAGGGAAATGCTGACTCTTCGCCAGAGTCATGGAGGTAATGGGGAAGGGAGTAACTGGACTCCAGAAGCACAACAGGTCAGTAAATTTCTTCTGCAATTTAAAGAGGGGGATAATTTTGATATTTTCATTCACATGTTTGAAAGGGTATGCAAACAGTATAGTGTTGATTAAAAGCTCTGGTATGGTTCCTGACCCCCTTACTCCATGGGAAAGCTGTAACTTTTATATCACAAATGCCTGACTCTGTCTGTTTTGATTATACTGTTGTAAAAAAAATGTCTGCTAGAATGTTTTATGCTAACACCTGAAATGTATAGGAAAAAGTTTTGTGAGCTAGATGCAAGGCAGATGAAAATGTATATGAATATGTTGCTGAACTTAACACTTATTTTCATAGCTGGGTGAGTGGATGTCAGGTCACCACTTTTGAAGGGCTGGCAGACCTTTTGGTGAGGGAACAAGCCCTTAGCACTTTGCCTGAGGACATGAGGATCTGGTTAGCTGATAGACAGTGTGCTACTTCAGATGCGTTGGGGAAGAAGGGAGACCTATACCTGGACAGCAGGGCAGCTCTGCACAGGAAGGGGACCTTCAGTACTGCTCATGGGTCTAAAGGAACCCATGGAGGGCAGTACAGACTGCCCCAACAGAATCAGCCAGTAGCAGGGGAAGCCACTAGTGCAGGTACACATCCAGGAGAGAGGG
The DNA here is from genome assembly GCF_019279795.1 of Protopterus annectens. Taxonomy (NCBI): domain Eukaryota; kingdom Metazoa; phylum Chordata; order Ceratodontiformes; family Protopteridae; genus Protopterus; species Protopterus annectens. The sequence goes on along the minus strand of NC_056726.1, from coordinate 1,868,317,713 downwards.
TGAAATGTTTTGAATGCAACCAGTGGGGCCATGTGGCATACAGGTGTCCATGGAGGCAAGGTGTGGAACCAAAGGTGAGGGAGCCAGTATGTGGGAAAGACAAAATGCCAATAGTAGGTTGTCTTGAGACAACAGGGATATGGAACTACCATCCTGCAGATGTCCTGAGAGGGAAGTATTTGGATGAGGCAGTACCATGTACTTATGCAGTTATAGGCAGTAAGGCTAAAAGACAAGCACATGGGTTTGGTAGCCTGGGGGAGACCCAGACAGACTGCATACTTGAAGCCAGGACTGGTGAGGTGGTTACTTCAGGGAGGGCGCTACCTTGTAGCAGTGAGACTGTAGGTGAGCCACAGCTGCCTGTGGGTACTGATCTTCACTTGGACAGGGTAACTGCAAAGGTAGAGGTGAGTAGTAGTACTCAGGCTGACAGTGAGGCACCACTGTCATAGGATGCCAGACTTCCTGTGGAAGGGGAGCTGGGAAGGGTTACAAGGAGGGAGTTGAGACAGGCTCACCTCTCAGACCCTACATTGCAAGGCCTGAGGCAGGTAGTTAGGGAGGCACCTAATTCTCAAGGGAAGGGGGGAATCTGTATACTGGAACAAAGGGTTACTATATAGAAAGTGGACCCTTGAGGTAGGGCTAGAAGGTGAGAGAATACAGCAGTTGGTAGTGCCTAGAGTCTACTACCTGGCACTTCTAGCCATAGCCCATGATATTCCCTTTGCAGGTCATATGGACATAAAACATACAAAGAGGCATATTATGCAGAACTTCTATTGGCCTGGAATTTCCAGAGATGTAATAGGGTACTGCAGGACCTGTAGGCAGTGCCAAAAGGTAGGCAAGGCAGGAGACAAGGTGAGAACTCCTTTGATGCCTTTGCCTGTGATTGAGGAGCCATTTCAGAGGGTAGCTATGGATACTGTGGGTACTCTGAGTACCCCAAGTTCCACAGGGAAAACATATATCCTAGTGGTTGTAGATTATGCAACACAATACCCTGAGGTACTGGCTTTGTCCTCCAATGAGGCAGAGAAGGTGGCAAATGTTTTGTTAGAGATTTTCAGCAGGGTGGGTTTCCCTAAAGAAATACTGACTGACTGAGGTGCCAATTTCATGTCAGACCTGCTGGTTTGTCTGTGGAAGTCCTGTGGTGTGAAGAGCATGAAGACCTACCCCTACCATCCCCAGAATAATGGTCTTGTTGAGAGGTTAAATTCTACAATCAAGTCCATGCTCTGGGCATTTGCAGATCAGTTTAAGAGGGAGTGGGACAAATATTTGCCCCATCTGTTGTTTCTTACAGAGAGGTTCCCCAGGAATCCACAGGTTTTTCACCTTTGAGTTGCTGTATGGGCATAGGGTGAGCGTACATCTAGATTTAATTCGAGATGAGTGGGAAGTTAAGTGTGAGTCTCACAAGGAGTCTGTTGTGGCATACATCCTAAACCTCAGGACAAGGCTCAGGGAACTCATGGGCTTGGCCCAGGAGAACCAGGCAGAAGCCCAACAACAGACAAAGGTGTGGTATGACAAGAATGCTCGAGCTAGAGAATATGCTTTGGGGCAAGTAAGGGTTCTCATTCCTGTCAGACACAATAAACTGCAAGCAGCTTGGGAGGGACCCTACAAGGTGGTAAGAAAGGTAAGTGATGTTAATTACATGGTGGAAGTGCTTGGCAGACGGCAGGGGCACAAATTGTACTATGCTAACATGATGAAACCTTACCATGATAGGGAGACCCTTATGCTGAGCATTTGTAGTGGATTGCAGGAGAAGTCTGAGGGAGACCTGGGGACTTTTCTCCTCAGTGAGGCTCGAGTAGACACTTCGGTGGAAGGAGTAGCAATGTCCCAGCAGCTATCTACTACCCAGTTTCAAGAAATCTGAGCAATGTTGTAGGAATTTGGGGACATGTTCACTGGGAAACCAGGGAGCACCCACCTGGTGCAGAACCAGGTGGATACAGAACTCGAAAGGCCTATTAGGCAGGACCCTTATAGGGTGCCTGAGAGAGTCAAACAGACTCTGAGGGAGGCAGTACAGGAGATGTTGGAACTAGGGGTGATTCAAAAGTCCAACAGCCCCTCGGCCTCATTAGTAGTGTTGGTGCCAAATAAGGATGACAGCACCAGGTTCTGTGTGGATTACAGGAAATTAAATAGTCACACAGAGTCGGATGCATACCTCATGCCTAGGACAGATAAGGCCCTAGAGCAGCTGGTTGGGGCTAAGTATATTACAACCATTGATCTTGCCAAGAGTTACTAGTAGGTGCCCTTGACTCCCAGTGCTAGACAGAAGTCAGCCTTTGTGACTCCTTTTGGCTTCTATGAGTTCGAATAGATGCCCCTTGGGATGAAGAATGCCACAGCGACTTTACAGAGGCTGGTGGATAACATCCTAGCAGGAGGGTTTGCCCTTGCTTACCTAGATGATATTGCCATCTACAGCCATTCCTGGCCAGACTCCCTTCAGCATGTCAGGGAGGTGCTTGGCAGACTAAGGAGGGCAGCATTGACCATTAAGCTGGGCAAATGTCAGGTGGGTATGGCAGAGGTTTCCTACCTAGAACATAGGGTGGGGAGTGGTAAGATAAGGCCAGAACCTGCCAAAGTGGAAGCTATTCAGGCATGGCATGCACCTGTTACCAAAAAGCAGGTGAGGGCATTCTTAGGGACAGAAGGGCACTACAGAAAGTTTGTACCTAGTTATAGTACCATAGCTGCTCCCCTCACAGACCTGACAAGAAAGAACAGGCCAGATAAGGTAGTGTGGACCCCAGCATGTGAGCAGGCATTCTAGAAGCTTAAAGAAGCTTTGGCAGGACACCCTGCGTTAGCCAGTCCAGATTACAGCAAATGATTTGTTGTGCAGGTGGATGCTTTGAACCATGGGGTGGGGACTGTACTTAGCCAGATTTCTTCAGAGAGGGAAGAGCATCCAGTGGTTCATCTCAGTCGTAGGCTGCAACCCAGGGAGGAATGCTATGCAGCTGTAGAAAAAGAATGTATTGCCATAGTGTGGGCACTGCAAAAACTTCAACCTTATCTGTTTGGAAGAAAATTCACTGTAATAACAGATCACAACCCCCTAATATAGTTTCCTGAACAGGTGTTAGATTGCTAAATAACGTAGCCTTTTTGCATGGGAACTCCAGACTAAGTGTCAAAATGATGTAATGTGTATACTGGGAAAACCTAAGTGTCAAAATGATTTAATTTGGGAGGGCCTAGCAAAGATGTTTGTTAGGGAGTTTAAAAACTACTGTTCAGTGAGAGACAGTGAGCATTTTGATCTTTATATCCCACTTATCAGCACTCTGCCTGTTGTCTTTTGGAAGTAGTGTCTTAGAAGTATGTTTTCTTGTAGTAATAGCTAAGAACTTAGAAGAAAGTTAGACAAGTGTTTTTCTGTTATATCAGAACTTTCCTACTGTATTGTTTTAAGTTTCTGTGTGATCTCTGAACTCTTAGATATCACTGTGGTGTAGTAATATTGTCTTGCGTTTTTAATTATTTATTTTAAATATTTTTAAAAACATTTACTTGTGGCTAGTTTGTGTAGAGATAAGTAAGTTCTAGAGTACATTGCATATTTATAGAGTTTATTGTAATAAGCCACTCTAGTAAGCCTTAGACTGAATAGTCACATTACCAATTGGATAATAATATTGCACAGTAATAAGTGGACACTCTTTTAAGGGGCTTTGGGTAGCTGATAAGTATTAGCTGGTGGTGGCAGAAATTACTACAGTATAGTCTGGGTAAAGGGGCACAGCTGGAGAATCTGCGTCAGCCTTTCCCAGCAGTGTCTGTGAAGTTGTATAAATACTTATCTCAAAGTGTGTGTGGTGTGTCAGCTACCTGGGCAGGGACACAAAGCACTGGTGCGACAGAGAGGGTACTGGAGGTTAGCTTGCCAGCTAGGCTGAGATCTGGACCCTATAGCTGTGCCAGTGGGGAGTCTTATTGGGGACCTGGAGAGCAAGGGAGCAACCAGCCCCAGATTGACTGTGATCTCTGTGTGCACTTAAGGGAAATTGTATTTTACTGTGCATATTGGTTATCCTTTCCTCTTATATGAGACACCCTCCCTGGTGTTAGTGGTGAGGATTGAGGCTCCTTGATTGCTGGGCCAGGACACGGTCGTCACAAGTGTTATGCACAATCACCATAACTAGAATTCAAAAACAGCAATGTTATTAACTATCATTCTTCTAGTACAAGAGATGCAACATAACCCTGGACCCTTATCCCGAGATAATACAACAGACCCCCTACAGAAAATAAATCTTCTGAGCATCACTACCCTTTATTTCTTGTGGAATATAAAAATAAGGCTCAAGTTGAAGTGTGGCTGAAAAATGATAACTTAATGTTATTAACCATAACAAAGACCTGATCAAAAGAAAACTTAATGGTACCTCAAACAATAATTGACAACTATACCATTTCATTAACAATTTATATCCAGACACCAGACAAAGAGAAGTAATGACATCTGTATGAAATTATTCTAACTTGCCAAAGCATTTAATAACTAAAGACAATGCCACTAAAGACATGGACCCTAAAATAAAGTCATCTAGAAGGACATACAAATGTACATAAAACATATATAGATTTATTACATACCCATTCCATTCCAGAAAATGTGATACCTAACTTAAAATATTTTGGTGATTGCTACATTCACCAAACACCACCAATTATCTGTTTTGTAGTGCTATACTTAGGCTACAGCAGTCATTTGAAAACTTGTGCAAATTCGGCATAATCAAATACAGCCTTACATATTAGTAAAAGAAGGATAGGACTGACCATACTAAGCCACAAAACTACTAATTTAGAGGTTATGATAGCAACATACTCAACAAAATTCAAAAACTACAAATACTTCCAAATGCTTCAGAGTTTAAAATCCAAGAAACATCTCCTGCATGCATCTCAGTCAGGACTCAAATTGATTCATCTGAAGACCCCTTCCAATCTGAACTAGAAAAATTAGACTAGATAGCACTATGTAATGCAACAATCCCATAACTGCCTGCAACATATTTTATAATCTTCTAGGTAAATATCCACGGAAAACTAATTTATGAGCAAAACAATTATTTTTGAGTGTAACTAGGAGCAAATATTAAGCTACCTCCAAACATATGCCATTTTATTAGATCAACATTTGTTCTAAGACATCAAACTAGGCCATAACACAATGTAATACTCATCATCCAAAAAAGAGCATTCCAAAAACTCATCCACAGACTTCTCCATCAAAATATCTCAGCTGTGGATTTTCACAAGATGTCTGTGTTTTGGTCATCAAACTACCATAAATAGAGGATATTCACATTTATCTTGCTTCCTCCTTAATTCATTTTTTATAAGTAAAGTTCAACTGATAGACATCTCAACATAATAAACTCAAATTAAGGTAGCACTGTTGAATGTCAGAAGCCTAAACAATAACATCTGTGAACTTGGGGACTTCCTTATTATTGAGGACATCAGCATTTATATAATCGTAGAAGCCTTGTTCATTAAAGGAATAGCACTTCATGCATTCCATGGTACAGTGCCTATCATGCATTCAGATCCCCTTGGAACTGTAAGAGACAATATCTGTTTTTAATCAGAATTCCATTGTTTCTCACCAGTATTTACATGATACGAATCTGGAATTGGTTGAAGTCCTAGTTACACTCAAGAAAATGAATTACCACATTAGGGCCAAATCATAGATCAATATGCATGACCCCTCTGAGCATGCAGAATGGTGTGACCAGTTACAAAAGTTAGCAGTCAAACCAAATGCCTTTCTTTCCACAAATAAAGTGGCAAACTTTTACTACAAAGAGCAAGTATGCCCAGAGATTTCTGGACTTTGTAAATGCCAATGCAGACTTTTTAAATGCCAATGCATTCAACCAAATTGTTTCCCTGAAGTGTTAATCTTGTTAAACTTTTCCCCACAAACATTTCTCTCTCAATTGCAGTAGCCTGTTTGTTACCCCCTCCCTAGTCAAATCTGACCATATTGCTGTGATATTCTCTGTGAACACCTGTTTTATGGTTCCTGATAACTCTTCCATAATCTCAACCTGCTCATCACCAGCTCCAAGACCAATATTTACTATTTTGTGATCTTATTGATAAACACAAATAGTATAGCTCCTCAACAGATCTTGTAAATAAGGCACCTGCTTACCACTCTTAATTTTACTCCATCTTGGAGAGATGCATAGAGGCATCCATGCCAGTCTGCTGTAAGAATACTATCAAGTTTAGAACTAAACCCATATTGTGGAGCTACTGCATCAACACGCTCTATAATAAAAAATAAGGATTTAAAACTCTTAAGTAGGTTTCTCAAACCTATCATTAGGAAATATAAGGCCAACTATTAATATAAGATTGCAACTGATTTAAAAGATAACCATAAGGCCTTCTTGGAAAATTAGAAGTAACCAACACTTTTTTACTGAACTTATCTCAAAAGATATCTCCTTATCTGATCCCGTGGGCATTACTAATATCTCTGCAGTCAAATGATCTTCCAGCTTCAATCCACCTACCCAATCTCCACTGTTTCCCCCTTCATTCCCTGTTATACTTATCTCTTGGACTCAGTTTGGGCTAAGTCCTTTGGGCAGTTTCCAGAACTGAAAACAATACTATATCCCTGGACACCTGCTGAGAAATGTAAAGTTCCACTTAGAAAACTCCTTTATTAATGCTTTAACCTGAGTCTCTGCACTGGTTATGTCCCTGAGGAGAGGATAATGGCATCTGCATTCCTAACATAAAGGTGGTGCCTTGACTGTCCTGGGAATTACAGGCCTATTAGTTTCACTAGCATTATTCGCAAGGCCTTGGCATCTATTATAGTTGAACAAATAAACAATGATACAGGTGACATTATATCCCTGGTCACACATTAGTTTGGCTTTGAGAAAGGCATATTTTGACTTCTCAGCTAGGCTGAGTTCTTTTAAAGAGTATCAAGGACTTAGATATGGAACATTCACTCCAGTGGACTTAACTATACCTTGGCAAGACCTTTGATTCTAATTCTGCCTGCTGAGATTATTATTCTCCCAACTCAACATTAACCTATTTATAGTTCACTAGACCTGTAAGTAACTGTTTGGCAGAACCCATATCATTAAGGTTCACAGGTTGGTTGTTTATTTATTTATTTAGTTAACATTTATTTACTGAGAAAGTCTGACTGGAACATAGCCCATTTTCAGTGGAGGCCTGGGGACAAAGGCTCCAGAAGCATGCCTTTGGACTGTGGGAGGAAAATGGACCACCCAGAGGAAACCCACATGAATGCAGGGAGGACATGCAGATGCCACACAGAAGGCATCCCAGCCAAGAATTGAACCAGAGAACCTCTTCTTGTGAAGCAACAATGCTAGAGGTTCTTTGGTTCAATTCTCTTATTAGTAGGCTAATGACCACCATGGCCTTACAAGCCTAGCTGCTAACCCCAAATTATTTGGGTTCCAAGTATCATAAGGGGGGCATGTTAGGGTAAGCAGATAGCTAAGGATTTTCAGAGGGTTTGTTAGTTAGGATAATAATTTTCTTACTTATGGAGTCTGTCCATAAGGGATATGGGGACCTGACTCTGGATAAATTTACCATTTCCCATCCAATTCTCAAGGTTTTGTTTGAATAGGATCAGAGATGAATTCTGTTTTACATGAGTGGGGAGCCTATTCCATAGTGCAGGGATCCTTTGGACACATAGCTTTCTTTGCAGCATATTCTGTTTATCTGAAGTAAAAATCTCTGAATCTAGTGTTTCTGACGGTGTTTGTTTTGCACATGTACAACAAATCCATCAGGCCTTAAAGAAAACAACAAATAAATCAAATGTATTGATTTTTCAGGGTAGTAATCTCTGTGGAGTCTTTTCACATTCAGCCTAGGAGCAGTATCTGCTTAAGTGACTTACTCAGAGTCATACAGTTAGGTAGTGGAGGTTGAGGGAATCAAACCTTGTACCATTCACCCAGAAGAGACAGCTCTTTAATCCTCTAAGCCAACGGCCAGACACTTCTAAACCAAATGCCAGAAACATACATGCATAAATATGTGCATATATAAATAGAAAAGCTCAGAGAATTTAAACAAAAAAAGTGTTCCTTAGACAGAGACTGCATGCATCACAGTCAGACCTCTCAACTCTACTGAATTCCTCTGCATTTACCAGTTTTGAGATGAAAATAATAGGGTGCCATGAATTCCTGAGTGGCTAATTTAAATCCTGATTTTGTTTTATTGTAATATTTTCATTTTTTTTATGCTCGTGCTGAAGACATCACACACCACAAGCATATCTCTCAGCATTATGACAGCTATGAGGACAGGAGCCATAAATAACATGGTTAAACTGTTCACATTCGATTTTAGGTGAAGAAACTTATCAACAAATCTTGTGGCCCTGACAGTGGGAAAACTATTAAACTGTTACATACCCTGAACTCTTTTGCCACTATTGTTTAGTACAGCAGAAAGCAAACTGTTTTCAGTGCTTGTTCTTGTGCTACTTCAACAACCCAAAGACCTAACTAAGAAAATGAACATGGGTGGTGCAGTGGTGCAATGGTTAACACTGTTGGTGAACAGCAAGAGGTTTTCTGGTTTGATTCTCAGCTGGGGTGCCTTCTGTGCAGAGTTTGCATGTTCTCCCTGCAGTTGGATGACTTTCCTCCAGGTACTCTGGGTTCCTCCCAGAATCCAAAGACATGTGTCTGGAGTGTTTCTCCCCAGGCCTACCCTGAAAATAGGGTCTGTCCTAGTTGGACTTTCCTGGTAAACAAACATTGAATAAATAAGTAAACATGATGGTCTATAAATAGTAAGCCATGTTTCCTCAAAGACAAACTGTAATAGGGCTACATGAGGTGTTACTTTTTGTTATGAGTTCAGGGTAGGTGGAAAGAAGTACTGTGTGAAGTAATAAAGACATGGTCCTCCCCTTAGAGACTGACATAACTACATTTATATATATATATATATATATATATATATATATATATATATATATATATATATATATATATATATATATATATATATATATATATAGATAGATAGATATATACCCACACACATCTTAGCAGTGGAAAGGTAGCGTTAGAAAATGAAAGTGGATTACTCAGATCAGCAGTTAGGGTGATTTAAGAATGGTGTGCATTGCGATTTCTCCCATTCTCCAGAACTGGTCAGAGTACTTCTACACACAAACACACACACACACACACACACACACACACACACACACACACACACACACACACACACACACACACACACACACACACACACACACACACACACACACACAGACATACACACACTCAGCACCATGAGGTAAAATTTCAACCTCTTGAACAGCAATCTCTAAATGTTTTCAAATTAAATGAACTGCATCTCATACAGCTGTGGTGCTGCAGATAAGACTTTGCAATCCATCTGCTCCAAACTGAAATAATGAGAGGTTTTTCATGTGCACCAGCACCGTTATGGGTAAAAGTGAAGTAAACAAAACACAAGAGTCCCATGTATGGATATATACAAAAGCTAATCAGTTTTCAGAAAAATCTGACAAGGAGCATGGTTTTGCATCTTTTGATTCTGAAATCAGATAAAATGACTTGGTTTCCACACCACGTTGTTTCCTGTGAGTGCACATTCATTTAACTGCTTTGTGCTTCTTCATCTGCAGAGTCATCAGAAACTTAAGACTGACAATTCATGAAACATTTATTTGTGAGACTCTATGCATTCAAATACAAAATGGTATCAAAGTCTTTTTTTTTCAAAACAGGTTTATTGTTTTAACATATAAGAGAAATATCATAACAATTTTATACAAGTAATTAAAAATAGGTATTATTATAATATTCAACAAAACAACTAAAGTATTTACAAAGACATCCACTACAATCAGATCAATTAATTAAACTAAAATACCATGCTATTGAAATTAAAATTTTTTTAACAAATTTTGTAAATTATCCTATGCAATAAAATTAGATGTTTTTCTATTTGTTCTAGTCCTAATTGTGTTTATTTCCATATGGCACACTATATTCATAACATTTTTAAATTCATTGAACGAAGGAGGTGTATCTGAAATCCAATTTCTAGTTATTATTTTCCTAGCCACTGCTAGAATAGACCATAACAAGGGAAGCTTAACCTTTTTAACACTTTGAGGTACAGGTGTGTTGAATAATATAAGAGATTTAGAAATAATGAAATTATCTGTAAAAGAGCCTGCAAAATTCATTAATTGACTTCCAGTATTCTTTCAATTTTATACAGTCATAAAACATATGAGCCCAGTCAGCATTAATTTCTACATTACATCTCTTACATAGATTATCTTTATTATTTATTTTATTCATCATCAAAGGTGTATAAAAAGATCTATGTAAAAATTTCCATGTATAAAGTCTCCAGACAATGGAAGACGTAGTTCTATAAGCAGATTCCAATATATATTGTTTATCTTGTTGATTTGGTGGGTCCCCATTAATAGAAGTGAAATAATTCCAGTATGAATCTACACTGCAAAAAGTTTCTTGTCTGATAACTTTATGTATGTATGAAAGTTTACCTTTATCAGAAACTTTATGTTGTAAATTTAATATCAAGTAATCAATCAGTGTTGGAACAGATTCTTTAACAGTTATAGACATTAAATCTATTTTATTAATGAGATGTTGTCTAAAGGTCTGAACCTCTAACCAGCAGGTTTCTCTTAGATCAAATTCTTGTTTTAATAAATCTAGATTTTTAACTTTATTATCAGATATCAACTGATACCAGTACTTTAGATCATTATCTATAGCTAAATGAGTTCCTTCAGAAGTAGATGACAAAAGCATACCCTGAGTATACATTATAGGAAATACAATAAAATTCCATTCCCTATACTTAGGGTGCATGAATACAAAGTTACGACAACTAATAATAATATTTAATGGGTAACAAACCATATGTTTAGGTGTAATAGGTGAAGTACAAAATTCCTTAAGTAACCATAACATGGAGTTATTTACAATCATATTTTTATGTGTTAAGGAGATTTTCATGGAGTGTATACTAATTAGCTCCCAATAATCTTTCCATTTTGTGACATATGACTGATCTATTAATAAAGTAATAACTTTTACAATGGAAGAGATAGTATATAAATTAAAGTCTGGAAAAGAAATACCCCCTTGAGACCAGCTATTAGTATGTTTCTTTAATGCAATCCTAGGTCTATTATGTGCCCATAAGAAATTTAACATTAGTGTGTTCAGTTTCTTGATAATTATTTTTGTAGGTGGAAGTATTATTGATTGTATTAAGTATAAAATCTTGGGGAATGTTATCATTTTAATAATTGTAAGTCTCTCCTCCATAGTAAAAACATATTATTCCAGGTATTAAAAGATTTTGTATATTAAGAAAACAGGTATTATTATTATTATATATAATAGATTTAATATCTTTAGATAGTATTATACCTAAATAAGTTATCTGACCTGAATTGGGTACATATTTAGTAAAATCACTAATGAGAATATTTTTTCATGTATATATAGGTAGTATTTTAGTTTTTCTTCATTGAATATTAAACCAGAAATACTTTTAAAATTCATCATGTTATCAAATAGAGACTGTATAGAAGAACTAGATCCTGCTGATGTAATTAGAACATCATCTGCAAAAAGTTGAATTTTGGATGTTGTATTTTCATCTATTTCAAAACCCTCTATGTCAGTACTGTTTCTGATCAAATTAGCCCAAGGCTCCATTACTAAAGTGAATAATAGTGGAGAAAGTGGACATCCTTGTTTTGTACCTTTAAGAATGGGTATTTTTTGTGAAACATATGTTCCTACCTTAATATAAGCCAACGTTCCTTTGTATAAATGTTCAATTAGATTTACAAATGCATTCGAGAAGTTTGTGCACTTCATTAAGGTAAACAGATAGTCCCAACTTAATGAATCAAACGCTGAACTTATATCAAGACTAATAAGTGTTAAATATTTCTTTTTCCTATTTGCAAAATCTATTAATGTTAAAGTTCTTCTTATATTATCAAAAGTATTTCTATTTACAATGAAGCCTGTCTGATCTATATCTATAATGCCGGGAATGATTGCCTTCAATCTATCAGCAAAGATATTCATAAACATTTTATAATCAACATTAAGTAATGAGATGGGCCGATATGAAGAACATCTAGTTGGATCTTTATTAGGTTTTAAAATTGGCGAAATAAATGTATATTGCCAAGATGGGGGGGGGTTATTAACTCAGTTTGGGCCAAAATAAAAACCTTATGTATTAATGAATATGTATTTTTAGAAAGGATTTTATATATCTCTGGTATAATACCATCATTACCCGGTGCTTTGTTTGATTTAAGCTTATTTATTTGTGTAATAACTTTTGTATATGAAATACTCTTGTCTAATAGTTTAATCTGTTGTTTATTAAGCTTTTTATTCATATTTGTGGTTATAAACTCCTTTATTTTATCTTTAGGTTCCATGTTAATATTATTATGGTTAATTTTGTGTAAGTGATTTCTAAATTCATCTAGTATTTCTAGTATACTAGAAACATTCTTCTTTTTCCTTAGAGAAAAGATTTCTTTGATATGGTTTTGTTTATTCAACCTTTTTGTTTTATTTTTAAGTCTATGTAAGTATTTGGGGCTTATTGAATAAGACAAAAACTTGTATTTCTCTAAAGTTATTTTAACTTTATGACTTAAAATTTCTTTGTATTTCTCATTTAGTTTGTTTATTTCTTCAATAACTTTCTTGTCCATAATATTTTCTTTATTATTATGTTTATAAGAGTCTAATTTAATTTGAATATCTAACAATTCCTTATCCCAAGATTTCCTTTTATTATTATACCATCTGATACTTTGTCCATATAGATATGATTTTAAGGCATCCCAAACATAAACAATGGAGACTTCAGGAGTGTTATTTATGTCTAAAAATGTTTTACTTCTGAAAGTATATATTCTTTATAGTCTTTTAGTTGAGTTAAGTATGCTGGTATCCTTTTGATCTGAACATTATGAGTATTTTTATCATGAATTCAAAAACAATTGAATTATGATCAGATATAGGACATGAAATGATTTTGGAATTAATTAAATCTGTTACCATCTGGTTAGAAATAAAGACCCTATCTATTTTTGAATAAGTTTTGTATCTGTTAGAAAAAAGGTGTATGGTAATGATTTTGAATCTATCTGATTATTAATATCATTCAAATGATAAGAATTAGCAAAATCCTTTAAATGTTTTGCATTAGATGTAATTCTTCTCTTTCCTATAGTGGTAGTATCACGTTCATGTAGTATACAATTAAAGTCACCAGCTAAAATAATATCTCCTATAGAGAATGATATGATCTTATCAAGATGATGTTTCACTGTATTAATACCAATTCCAGGTATTCAATATACATTAATTAAAGTGTAAGTCTTCCCATTAATTTGTATTGTAACCATACAAAACATTCCTTTGTCATCCTGATAAGACTTAATGGTTTTAGGAATGGGCATATTTTTATTCCATAAAATAGCCACTCCTCTTTTTCTGAGTGTGCTCTGAACTAACCAATACTGTATATTTGTTTCTGGCTAGTTTATCAATATCTTTTTCAAGAGATGGGTTTCTTGTAGGAAGACTAAGTTGGCCTTATGTAAATTAATGTATCTTATTAGGCTTGCCCTTTTACATGGATTATTCAATCCATTAATGTTTAAAGAAATTCCTTTTAAATATGTCATTTGGCATTTTTAAAACTTAAGAATCTTATGATCAAAATAACAAATAACAAGATAAGTAATGTTACATCTCCTCCTTTAGGTGTACCTTTAAATATAGCTATATTTATTGAATCTCTTATGGGATTTCGTATAGGATTCAATTCTGTTTGTAGTGACAATGAATGCACAAAATATATTGTGGATGTCAAAACTATATACAAATAACAATGAACAAGTGAAAATAATGTAAGGATTAAACCTTGCATCCAGCCTGGAGTTATAAACTCCAACTTAGAGTAGTATTTACCACTCAAGTTAACCCCCTACCCTAAGCAGCAGTACGTCAGCTACCACCTTATCAATTTAATACTAGTTATATTTAACTGAAGTTAACAGTTTTCAATTCAATTATCTAGCAAGACAAGATTACACATTTGGTAAAACAGCATCATATAAACTAAAATAAACCTTTTTTTTTTTTTTTAAAAAAACTGTTCATACTACTATATAAATCCATGTAATATAACACACTTGTATTCAAATAGCATTCAAATAATCTTGATGTTAGAAATCAAGAGGAGAGAAAATAAGTTCTAACATTCATTTAAATCAAAAACTTTGGCTAATATGATTCAGACATTACATATATTAGGATGCATCTATTTTCTGTCATGTAAATACAGTTAACAGCTTCCAAAAAAAACCTTGAATTGCTTGTATATGAGCATTTACTCAAACTCATTATTGCCAATAGAATAAAATATTGTATTCATAGAAATTGTTATAAATCATACTTCATAGTTAAGCAGATTCTCAGAAACATTTATATACATATCTACATACACACACACACACACACACACACACACACACACATATATATATATATATATATATATATATATATACATACATACATACACACACATATACACATATACATATATATATACATACACATGCATACACACACACACATACACACACACACACACACACACACACACACATACACACACACACACACACATACATATATATATATATATATATATATATATATATCTGATCTCACTGAGTTGTATCTTTACTGAGCACCATCTTACATTGCTGTCCCTTCAATAAATCTGTCTGCTTTATACAAAATAATGCACAGCAAACACATTTTAGTAACCAGATTTTACAAACATGCTATACTACTGCTTTAAAATATATCACATGACAATTTCTTCCAGTATAGAGTTATAAAATTATTTATGCTTGTCAATCAGATTAATTAAATGAGTTATAGTAATGTATATGTTTGGGACATAGGTTTTGAACACATATTATTAATCTGCTATTCCTGTATCTGTGATGTGTCAGTGTGATATTTAGGTCAAAGGTGAGACCAGCTGCTTTCAGCTTCTCTGTGAGAATTCTGAGAGTTGAAGCTTTTGAAGTAGCTCATGGACATTGTGCATGAGACAGCCCACATCCCAGATTGTCTCTCTTAACATTTTGGCGGAAACTTATTAAAACTAGTGACAAACATTCATTTAGCAGTGTAAATGCATCTAAACATGAAAAAACCTTCACAATGCATT
This sequence comes from Protopterus annectens, assembly GCF_019279795.1. Taxonomy (NCBI): domain Eukaryota; kingdom Metazoa; phylum Chordata; order Ceratodontiformes; family Protopteridae; genus Protopterus; species Protopterus annectens. The sequence continues at coordinate 1,868,302,299 of NC_056726.1, read as the reverse complement.
CTACAGGTTATTACAGACTCTATGTAAGTGAAATCAAGCCCAAAATTATTAATAAGTAACTCCTATGCGAATCTTATTATTTACTGTGTCTATATGATCAAAAGTATTTCTATATATTAATAAAGAAAAGAAAAGAGTAGAAAGTAAAAGGGTGTAAGGCAGAAATAAAAAAAAATGTAAGAGAAAGCTATAAGAAGTATATACAATAGAATATTACTTACTGTTTATATTAATAGAGTTAAAAATAAAACATATTATTTACTATTATTTAGTTCTAATTATTATTAGTTAAAGCATGACAGATTATTTACAAACAAGCATAAGCAGTGTAATCAAGAAAGTATAATTAGGTAGTGTCATTCCTGTATCTATGATGTGTCAGTGTGATATCTAGGTTAAAGGTTAGACTAGCTGCTTTCAGCTTCTCTGTGAGAATTCTGAGAGTTGAAGCTTTTGAAGTAGCTCATGGACACTGTGCATGAGACAGCCCACATCTTAGATTGTCTCTCTTAACATTTTGGCGGGAAACATATTAAAAACTAGTGGCAAACATTCATTTAGCAGTGTAAATGCATCTAAACATGACAAAACCTTCACAATGCATTCTACAGGTTATTACAGACTCTATGTAAGTGAAATCAAGCCCAAAATTATTAATAAGTAACAAAACTCAACATTTTTGTCCCAACTCAACTCCTATGCAAATCTTATTATTTACTGTGTCTATATGATCAAAAGCATTTCTATATATTAATAAAGAAAAGAAAAGAGAGTAGAAAGTAAAAGGGTATAAGGCAGAAATAAAAAAAATGTAAGAGAAAGCTATAAGAAGTATATACAATAGAATGTTACTGTTTATATTAATAGAGTTAAAAATAAAACATTATTTACTATTATTTAGTTCTAATTATTATTAGTTAAAGCATGACAGATTATTTACAAACAAGCATAAGCAGTGTAATCAAGAAAGTATAATTAGGAATAGCATTTGAAGAACATATAAACTTTTAAAGGAAAAAAATGTATCAAATTACTGACCTTATTTTTCCTCTTCAGAAAGAGAAACAAGTTAAATCACAGCTTGCCATTAAATCTCCAGATATTTTGACTAGTTATGAAACAAAACATTTCTTTGCACACAGAGAATAACTTTGATTAAATCTTTTTCAAAATATTTGTTGCTTCTTGGAAATGCAGGAACTATATTTAAAAGGATTAATAATAAAATAAAATGATGAGAGAAAAAAAACATAGTACAAATCATTTGTTTTTTAGTCTCTTCTTCTTCTCTGAAGTCTTCCACGAAGTTTCAATTGCCAATCTCTTTAACAAAGGACTAGCCCATTCCATTTCTTCTATTTTTTCCAAAATCTTATTTTTTTTGATAAACAGTAAAGCAGAGTCTAAGTCATCGAAAATTTTAGGACCATCAGGAAGGAAGATTTTAAGCTTGGCAGGAAACAGAAGGTATGTTTTAAACTGTGCTTTTTTAAGCTCCCTTATTAGTGGCAGAAACACTTTTCTTTTAGCTAATACCATGGAAAAATAGTCATTGTCAAAACGCACAGTTGTTTCATTAATCTTAACAGGAGCTTTAGCCCAAGCAGATTTAAGAACCATCTCTTTATCAAAAGATGATAGAAATCTAACTATAACTGATCTAGGATAGTTTTTGTTAGAGTTAGTATTAGCTATAGATCTATGTGCTCTTTCGATACCAAAAGAGAATGCTTCTGGTAAATCTAAAGTTTTAGGGAGCCATGTTGTTAAAAAAGAAGTAATATTGTTACCTTCAATATTTTCTGGCAGTCCAAAAATCCTAATGTTATTGCGTCTAAATCTATTTTCCAGGTCATCCAGCTTTGTTTGTAAATGTGTATTTTGTTTCTTTTTTAGATATAGTTCAAGAACTATATAGAACAAACATATTTAGAAAGAAAATTACTTCAAAAATTAATTTTTTAAGTAATTAATTCCTGTCAATGTAATGAAATTGGTGGAGCTGAAGAAATCTGCTGCTATCCTGTGTTCATCCTTGGCCATGCCCCCGGTATCAAAGTCTTTGACATTGCACAAACTCTAAGAAAAGCTCTTGAGGTCATTCACGTAGAACTTGTTATCAAGTCAGCCCTAATTCTCTGATTAAACTTCTCCATCACCATATCCTAGATGCTAACAAATTAATCTGTTTCTTTAAACATGCTTGGCTGATTGCCTAAGCTGATCAAAAGATCAGTTTAGAAGACCATTTTAACACAAGGATATTCCTCTCACCAAAATTCATTATCTGCACTGGGAGCAGGTTTGCAGGATTGCATTAAACATATGCAAATTGAAACAGTCTAAAATCTGTGCACATTGTCCAGTTGTATTTTATATACTTCTATTTGGAAACATTACCTATATAGATTGCTTACTGCGGTGGTGGTGCTGCAGTAGCATTGTCTCCTCCCAGTAAGACGTTGTCCTGTTCGATTCTCAGCTATATTTACTTCTTACCCAAGGTTCATAAGGATCCCATCAATCCCCCTGGTAGACCAATTGTTTCAGGAAGAGGGTATATCACGGAACCTCTGTCATTATTTCTCACCAAACATCTTAAGCCCCTACTCGGTTCGATACGTTCTAGACTACATGACACCACCAATTTTTTACAGATTATTTCAGACAGTCAGTTAGAAGAAGATTGGTTGATGTGTACTCTTGATGTTTGTGCCTTGTACACCAACATCCCTCATCAGGCTGGTTTGGAAGCTTTGGCCTATTGGTTAGACAAAGCGGGTTTATATCAACCAACTTTCAATTCTTTTTCGGTTGAATTAGCCAAATTTGTCCTTACAAGTAACGTCTTCTTTTATTAAAACAAATGTTATTGGCAAACGAAGGGTACTGCGATGGGGGCCTCATTTGCCCCTATTTATGTGGACTTATTTATGGCTTATGTAGAACAACAGATTATATATCATTGCCATAACAATTCTTTTTTGGAATACATTGACATCTGGAGACATTACTTGGACGATTGTTGGATGGTATGGAAAGGTGATATACTTGGTTTACATGAATTCATATCTTATCTTAACAACAACATTTGGGGTCTACAGTTTACTGTTCATTATGATAAGAATACCATCACTTTTTTAGATGTTTCCATTATCAGACTACCTGACCATACTTTAAGCACAGAAGTACATAGAAAGCATCCTGAGTACAACACCATTATCCATGCTTCTAGTTTCCATCCTCCACATGTTGCACGTAACATTCCCAAATCACAATTTATTCGGATGAAATGCATTTGTTCTCAAGATTCTTCATTCCAATCACAGCGAAAGGATCTTACTGACAGGTTTAGATCGAGGGGCTATGGCATGGGTTACGTTTCCAGTGCCAGTATTCTGGTCAATTCCTTAGATAGGCAGAATTTATTGAGATATAAGGTACATACCAAAACAAATTCTGCACCATTCAGGTTTATTACTACTTATGCTAGGAATTCTGATCAGTTAATACAGAGTGTGAACAGGCATTGGAACATATTACAATGTGACCATGAAGTAGAAAGTATTATACCTGACAAATGTTTATTTTCATTTCGTAAAGGGAAAAATCGTGGTTCTTGTTTCAACCATTATAAACATGGCTCTATGGATCGGCAACCACAAGTTTTGCAGACCACACTGACAGGTGAACCATTGATAGGTTGTTTTCCATGTGGCCACTGTACCAACTGTGACAGGGTAAACAAATTGAAGCAATTTTCTAGCAGAAATTGCTCATTGGTCTATGATCTTAACTTTTTTGCAAATTGTAGTAGTGACTGGGTTGTGTATTTGGTTACATGTCAGTGTGGTTCATTTTATGTTGGTCAAACATCTAGACCATTGAGAATCAGAATATCAGAGCACATTAGTAATATCAAAAACAAAAGGGCTAATAATGCATTATACAAACATCATTTGGTTCACCAATCTGCCAAGTTTTCTTTTATGATTATTGATATTATCAAAGGTAACAGATCCAATAAGACAGGGTGGCACTCTATTTTAAATACTAAAGAGAAAAATGGATTGTGAAACTGGGTGGATTATTCCCACCTGGTTTGAATGATCATTTTTGACATAACCAATGAGATTGTAGATGGGTTTATTTAAGGCTCAACAATTATTTTTTCTGTTTTTACACTGATGAAGGCTGTGATTTGATCCGGCCGAAACCGGTCTGTAATTTTTTTTTTGTTTCTTATGGTTTTTTAACCAATAAAGGTTTTCAGGTCACTGTATGCTGGCTCTTTCTTGTTTTGTTCAATAACACAAGATAAACAAAAATAGATAAGTTTACACTGATTATAGGAAGACACCATTAAGCAGTCTGGTTATAGAATATATATTCAGAGATATCATTAAACATTAAACATAGAGCAAAGGATTAAGTGTGGAAGGAAGATTAGGATATGAAGTATGATGAAAGAGGCTATTTAAGCTGAAAAAAAAATCAGGTTAACTACCTGCTAGTACTGGAGGCAAGGTTATTATGAGTGAGCAGATGTAAGATGGAGGTAATCTATCCTGGTGAGTTACAATTGCAGTACCAATTTAATTGGAAGTGTGTTTTTAGGCATTTTTTGAACTGGGTCAAGGTAGTGATGGCTATTATATTTGTGGGCAGAGTGTTCAATTTTTTGGCTGTATAGATCAAATAGAGAGAAGCTCCTACAGAATTGTTGGATATAATGACTTGTAGAAGATGTTTGTCATTTGAACATAGGACCCTAGTGTGACGACTGGGGAGAGATGGGCGAAGGCTGCCAGCCTAGTCAAATAGAATTTGATATATAATTCTGGAATTTGTAAATAAATGTAAAATACAGGCATGTTTTCTTGATAATAAATATAAAATACAGGCATGTTTCTTGAGTGTAAAGAATACTGTGAAATGTGGAACTGCAAAATATGTGACAACATTGCACTCTTCTGGCCCAGTGAAGCATGTTGTGACCCTTTCATGTTAGAATTTGGCTCCAGTGCAGCTGGATGAAGGTTTTATGCCCATTGTTTTAAGGCTAAAGTTTATGACCAGAATTTAGATGTGGAATGTGCTTTATTGCTCTGGTTTCTGCTAGAATGTATATGTGAAATGCCTTGTATTATTGTAAGTTTCTGAGTAGGTGTTAGATTGCTAAATAGTGCAGTTTGTGGCCTGAGAACTCAGACCAGGTGTTAAGATGATGCAATATGAATACTGGGAAAAATTGTCATAAATGATGTAATTTGGGAGGGCCTTAGAGACATGTTTGTTAGTAATGTTTAAATACTATTTCTCACAAGAGACAAGAGAGCATTTTGATCTTGATATCCAACTTATCAGCACTCTGTCTTGTGCTCACATGTAAGTTTTATCACTATGATTTCTTGTAGGAATAGTTAAAGCTAGTAAAGGTTAATTAGGTATTTTTTTTAAATCAGACCTGTCCTACTGTATTATGTTAAGTTTCTGTGTGATATCTGAACTCTTAGATATCTCTGTGGTGTAGTAGTTTTGTCTTGTGTTTTAATTATTTATTATTAAATATTTTTAAAACCTTCGACCTGTGGGTGGTTTGTGTAGAGATAAGCTCTAGAGTACGTTGCATATTTATAGAGGTTATTGTAATAGGCCACTCTAAAGTAAGCCTTGACTGTTAGTCATACTACCATTGGATTATAATATTGCACAATAATAACTGGACACCCTTTTAAGAGCCTTTTAGTAGCTGATATTATTAGTCGGGTGGTAGCAGTAATTACTACCGTATAGTCTGGGTAAAGGGGCACAGCTGGAGAATCTGTGTCAGCTTTTCCCAGGAGTGTCTGTGAAGTTGTATAAATACTTATCTCAAAGTGTGTGTGTGTGTGTTGTGTCACCTACTTGGGCAGGGACACAAAGCACTGGTTGGACAGAGAGGGTACTGGAGGTTTTAGCTTGCCCACTGAGGCTGAGACTTGGACCCTATAGCTGTGCCAGTGGGGAGTCTTATTGGGGACCTGGTGAGCAAGGGAGCAACCAGCCCCAGACTGACTGTGATCTCTGTGTGCACGTAAAGGAAATTGTACTTTACTGTGTGTATTAGTTATCCTTTTCTCTTCTAGGAGACAACCTCCCTCATGTTAGTGGTGAGGATTGAGGCTCCTTGATTGCTGGGCCAGGGCACAGTTGTCACACCTAGTACTGGAGTAAGGTTGTATTAGGTTTTGTAATAATGAGCTTTTCTTGGGGTAATAAAGTATTTTTTGAATTAGTATAAGTTGGTTATAAAGTAGAAGTTGAGATAGTTCTAGCCAATTGAGTTTTTTAGGGCTGAGCATTGGTGATTGACATGTGTCATGCGTACCATCTCGTGGAGCTAAGTGCTGGACAGCTCCTGAAATGGATAGACACCACTGCTTCTCTAGCTGGTAAGAGCTGAGAAAAATATCAGATAAGAATGGGAGTAGGTAGCATGTGCAAATAACCCACTTTGTTCAACCAGTTACTTCTGTGGACTGTTAAAATGTTAAGTGCAATCATGACAGCTTTTTGGAGAGGCTGAGATGCTTTCAGTTCCATAACTCAAGACATTGTTGATATGCTACAGCAGACTGGGTGCTATAGGTTAATTCATTATTTCTGCTCCATCCCGTCCTCTCTGGCTGATCGCTCAGCTGGTGCCAACTGCACAGAGATAAGAGAAACACCACACAGGACAGGAGTGGGACTCTCAGGTCTGTGTCAGAATGTTCCAAAGATGATGTCAGCACTTCTCAAATCCCAGTGTCACTTTGCCATTGAAGGAAAGGAAAAGCAACAAAAAGTAAGAGCAATGGCAACACTGGATAGCAAAGCTCCCAGTCTGGAGGCATTCCTAGGCAAATTATGGTCCGCCTGGATTGACACTACCAAATACACTACTCCAACAGTAAGAACAAGAGCTCATGCACCTCCTCTTTTATTCAGTAACCTTTAAATTATGCACATGCACAAAAAAGTGAGAGTGGCTCCTGGTGTCCACAATGTTTCTCTCTGTCTAATAAATACACATAGATGCAGATGCTAAATACAGTGAAAGAGAGAAAGTAAAAGGCACAACATACATGCCTCTCAATCTCTCAGAGCAAGAAATCTGGACAAAGCCAAATATAATGATGGGACAAAGGTCCCAAAAATAGGGACATATTTTAAATATTGCTCCTGTAAACTCAAATAGTTGCTAGAATAACAGGTTTTGCATTATTATGTATTTTCTGAAGAATATGAAGTCTGAAATTCAAATGTCTGCCATTATTTGTTATTATTTAGTGACTCCAATTTTCATGTTAGTATCCCACAATTGCATTGGAGTGGGTGGGGCTATATGATTGTGTATGCAAATGTTATGTTAACCAGTATCCCAATTTTTGGCCAGTTGACCTACTTTTCATGGGCCTTTGTCCAGATGTTTGTTGTTTCCAGGTTGAGGGGTATGATCACAGTGCAGAATACCAAATGTTATGTTAGTAAGGTGATCTGAAATGCCTTTCTTCACAGATGTCAAAGACAACTGCCAGACTAAACAAAGTGAGTATTTGTTTGTAGTGACTTTACAGGATAAGAAAAATTACCAAGTTTTCTTGTGTAAGAGCAAACATATTTTATACCGCTATGAATCATCGCAACAAAAAATAAGATGAAAACCTTCCTGAATGAGGTAGAAAGGGTTAATAGATCAATATATGTAAGGAGCCTTCATTTTCTTAAAAGTACCATGTGAGGTATGGGACAGTAGCCACTAAAACAGATTGTCAGGTTGGCCAGTATAAAGTATCATACAGGTGTATTAATAAACAGTACATTGAAATAGTGTGCTGCTACTTTACCTGTAGTTTGGTCTGTTTAACTCACTGGAAAAATGACAGAGGCCATAGGAGTCAATTTTAAGTTTGTTTAACAGCTGACAATCACCCGACCAATTAAGTATAGTCAACAAGTGAACTACAAATTCTCCTGCTGTGACATTATTGCATTCTATAAGCAGACCCACCATCACTGGTGGACTGAACAATGGAAGACTTCTTGCTCTTCTTACTGTTGCTGTATGAATCTTAGTGTGACTTCTGATCTGAGTCAGTACAAATACCCAGTTAAAAGTACAAATAAACTGACTTAACTTTGTTAGAGAGACCATCTGAAATGCCATTCTTCACAGGGATCAGGCAACTGTCTGACTGAATAGAGGGGTTATCCGTTTTTATTGAATCATTCGGTGGCCTGTGATTAGTAAAAGAAATCCGCAAGTACAATTTCACTCAGTCTCAGAGGTAGAGGTCTTACTCGTGCAAAAGATTTCAAACTTCAATCTGAGTCCAAAATTTTGATACATTTTCTGTCATTATTTGAAAGAGTAAATCTGAGCGATCTACTGAAATGCTTGTTAAGTGATGTTTGATACAGCAGATCTTAAGGTGGGAATTCAGTTTTATTTCAGTGTTTTCTAGCATTTTCTATTTTCGAAGATATCATCTTATAGACCTTTGCTTGGAGGCTTTGTGTTAAAATCTGTATTATAATCCCTGAAAATTCTTAGGTCTGTGTTGCATAACTTAGAGTATGAAATATTGACTGTGCCTCAGAATATATGAATTTAATTAGTAGCATGGGGGCTGATGGAGCTGACTTGGTCACCTAGGAGGGTATGACTAATGCCACTCAGTCATCTTAGAAGGAGTAGCCATGGTTGGTCAAAAGGTGGACCATAATAACTGCACATGCCTAACCAAACATAACAATACAAACTGGGGATAGCACACATGGACAGATGCGAGGAACCTACAATTCATAGCATGATATGGATCTCAAAGCAACATTGAGGACCCTTAAACATAGATGCATAGAACCCGCGATCCATGCTACTGATTATGTCACAATTCCCAGTACTCAATTCTCACTCCAAGGGGAGTGAATGGGCTGAGGAACACGTGCTCAGGAAGGAATGGGTCAATACAGTGTATGGAGGGCATGAAGATCAGAAGTGGGAATCAGGATAAAAATAGTCCTTAGGGCTTTGTTCCTCGTTGTGACTGTCTGCATGGGGAGATTGTTAGTAGATGGCATTACTTAGGACTTATTTGCTTGATCCTAATACATATAATATCTGGTGTGAAAAATGTTGCTCACTTATGTAAATATGAGTGATAACTGTAAAGATACGTCCAGAGACATGGGAGCTGTACTTTTATATTTGCAAGGAATGATGGTTTGCCTTGTTGCTTAACACTGATAAAATTAAGTAAAGAAAGTAAGGTCAGGTAACAGTTTAGTGCTGCTGGACACACTGGATTGTTAACATAGGTATAAACAGTGTTGAAAAATAGTTTATTACTTCCAATTTTAATTTAAAAGCATATTATATAAACTATTATTTTTGTTGTGTACTAGGAAGTAACCTGACTGGGTAAAAAAAGGAGAAAAATCCATTAGATTCTAAAATCTGGATGCAATCTGTTCATAGGTATGTGTTTTGGGGGGGGGTCTTACCACTATGTCAACAGGGCAGTATCACTAATGAGGAGAGAGGGAGAACTATAAAAAAAATGAGAAAACTCACTGTGATACTAGCTAACAGAAGGAAACATTGTGCAATTCACGTGGCAGATTACAAAAATGCAATAGCAGTAAGTAATAGGCCACTGATAATAATATATAAAAAACTGGAAAGCGAATGGAAAGCTATCTGATTTCAGACTGTAATGTTTTGTTTTCTCATTAGCATAAGCTTAATGCAAAACACAGACTGTTCATCCATTGTGTTAAAAGCAGTTCAATACAGACAGTGTAGCTTTTTATCTTCTGTACAATGAGAATGAATGCTTTAGGCAATGCCATTAAGTTTCCCCTTAGAACATACACAAAGTGAAGCTTGGAAAAAAATAGACTTTTTTGTCTCTGATTTACATAGGTTTTTATTCAGATTAAGAAAGATTAGTGCAGCGTATCACTACTATTGTTTTTTCACTCGGGCTTTGAGATTCAGACAGCCTCAGTGACTGAAAACTGATGTTGCTTATAGAGCCAAAGCAGATCCTACCACATAAACTTAATGCGTCCTGAACCTGGCAGCTAAGTTAATTATGACTTTTTTTTTTGTTTAGATCTTTGAAAGAGGTTATCTGAGTTCAAGTAGCAGAAATGCATGGGCAGGACTGCAGACACCTAAATTGTTGGAGAAATAAAAGCTTTTACACAGAAGCACTTATCAGATGGCTAGTGACTCAACTCTACTTTAGGAAAGATGAATGTCAACATTTATTGTAATAAAGACAAAAGACTAGAGATTTATTTTGTTAACAAAATACTATTACTAGCACACACAATGCAGTACCTATCAGTCATCTCACTCAAGTGGCGCATGACACAAATAACAAGTTTTACCTCCTGAAACATTCAAGATGTTGATGAATTGATTATAGTCTTTCCTCACACATGGTGTGATGACCCACCACTGGACCAGTAATCAAGGATCCTCAATCCTCACCACTGGCACCAGTGGGGGACATACACTGAGAGGATAACAAATACATACACAGTATTTCCAGATGCAACTCTCTGCATCAAGTGCAATTTCCCTTAAGAGAACACAAAGATCACAGTCAGTCAGGGGCTGGTTTCTCCATCTTTCTCTAGATCCCAAATAAGACTCTCCATTGACACAGCTATAGAGTTGGTATCTCATCTGAGTGATCAAGTCAAGGCTTACCAGCACCCTTCCTGTCCAACCAGTGCTTTGTGTCCCTGCCCAAGATGCTGACACACACACTCTTTGAGTTTTTGCACAGACACACACACACACGCATGTGCACACACACACACACACACACACACACACACACACACACACACACACACACACACACACACACACACACACACACACACACCTGGGAGAGGCTGGCATAGGTTTACTAGCTAGGCTCCATATCCCCAGACTATACGGTAGTTATCACTGCCACCAGCCAACTCCTTACCAGCTACTTTAAGGCATTTAACAGAGGGTGTCCAATCTTACTTTACAATATTAATATTAATACAAATGGTATTTTGACTAAGAGCAAGACTATTAGAAATGGCCCACACAGTGTCACCAAATAAATATGCAATTACTCTGAAGACTTAAATATCTCTAAACAGATCAGCCACAGTGAAAGGTTTAAATATATTTAATAATAAATAATAAAAGAACAAGAAATTAGTCAGTATATATTCACAGTGACATTGGAGTTCATGATCATAAGAAATATTTAAAACAATATTGCAGGACAGTCTCAAATAAATAAAGAAACATATGTAAACTAAGCTTTGCTATATTCTTGACTATATCTAAGAGAATTATACTATTCCCTAGTAGCTTACTGCATCAGAGCAAGGCAGATGTGCTGAATAGTTTTTGTCAAGTCCAAGACAGGATACAGAATGCCCTGTCTCACTAAGAGGCTCCTCAAATTAATATCTCAAATATTACTGCTAGGATAGCTTGCAGAATGACAGAATCTTTTGTCATCTGACTCTATCCCAGGTGAAACCCCCACTGCTGGCAGTTATAAAATAATTACATTCCTTCAAGTTTTCAGAGGTAGTAATTAGTTCACTCTGAAAACAATACAGAAAGCTTCTCAGCACAGACTCTGTGTCTAGCTGCATTGAAAACTGAAAGATACCATCTTTTGTTTCGTAGACATGAAGTAATTTAATTTCAGTTATTTTTCTGAAGTTAACCTCCTGTATTCCAGTTTCAGCTATCAAAATATATACATTTAAACAGTTACAATAGTGCATGTACATTTCTGTTCCCTTCCAGCAGGGCACACTGTGGTTATGCTTCAAACACAAGCACCTTATAAAGTACCTCTTTAACACACCTGTGTGTACAAACTAATTTGACATACACATGACATACTGTTCTAATACAGTTGTAACACAAGCATCCTATATAAATCATGTTGATATTTACAAATTACATATAATTATTTAGAAAATTCCAGATAGCTCTGCTGGCAGTATCTCCTTTCATTACACTGTCTCCTCTCATGAAGGTTTACTTACTGAAGGTCTAAAATATTTCATCAAAAACATGTTAGTCACAAAACTAGGATTAATGCAGCTTTACAGAATCATTTTTTTATTCAAAGCAACCTCTCCACAAATCTGATGCAGGGAGCTCTGATTTATACATACATTTACTAAGTATAATACTCTGTGTACTGGTTTTTCCTTAGGGCAAGAACAGACTGAGGCTAAACTGATCTTATATGGTAAAAACACATTTGGCCATTTTTTTTTGTCAACCACTTAACTGGTGTATTACTACCCATATACCCACTCACCCTCACCTTTAAATTACAAGTAGGCTATAATGATTTTTTTGCAGTGGGAAGGCATGCCATTCCTACCCCACTTAACTTAAATGTACTAGTTTTGCAGTCACAGAAATTTGAAGATGAAAGAAGTATCCCACCACCACCAAAAGAAAGGTATTGCACACTTAGAAACTGTACCAGTGGTGATTACCTATGGAAACCATTTGAGTTCTGTCCAGGGTATTTTCTCATGGAGTTTGATCTTAATGGGTTGCAGTAGAGCAGCATATCAAGGCTGTACCCAGTTGCTTGTATCCAGCAACAGCATTATACAACAGGAAACAAAGTAGCAAAATAATCCTGTGGCATTACAAAGTCCTCTTCACTGGTATCAGGGGGCAGAGAGTAGTAAATACTGCTCATTGTGATAGAAAGGCAGCAGTGTATCAGTAAGGATTCTGTATAGTAGAGTTTGACTATGAGACCTTAAAAGCATCACAGATAATCATGTGTTTACATCAGACCATATGATTAGGAAACACTATTGCCTTACTTATATATTTTCATTGCAAAAATAATCACTTACCTACAATCTGGCAACAGTTTGCATTAAATAGACTGCTATGACACTTGGAGTTATTTCATAAGGTAGAAGGGCTTGTCTGCACATACAAAAATAAATATATAAATAAATAACTTTTAGTTAGAGCCCTAAAGCATCAGATTGTGGCTCTCTAGAAGGTGCGCTGATTACTGATCAATATCCAGCTACATTTATTTAACTTCTTTAAGATTAACCTAAGTGTTGTCTTTTTCTAGAGACTGGCAGGTGTTGGTGATTTTTTCAGATTCAAGAGATAGAGAATTATGCATTAACATGAACACTGTCAGTACATTTTAACCATCAGTCATCAAAAATGAGTAAACCATGATACTCCCCTTTTACTGTATATATCGATATGCATATCATGCACTGGCAACTCTTGATAGTCCATCTAAGTATCATGTATAATGGTCAAGTGGCCTATGTAAGGATAAATACAATAATCTCAGGGTATTTTGTAGCTTTATGGATATATAGTAATATGAGATCAAATTTGTGTTCACAGACATCATAAAACCTAAAAACATTCTCAGTCTTAAGAACTGCTCATATTCTTTACAATGTATTATTGTTTTTTAAAAGGTTTGCCTTATGAGTAACAAGCAACTCTAATAGCAGCATAATAAATATATAAGTATGTATTCATTTACAGCTTTCATATGCACTTTGAACTTTTCTCTTGCATTTAGAGTATGGTGACCTGTATTAGGCACGCTGCAGTATAAACAAGAGTAAATTCTGTCTGTATATCAATTACTAGAGATAGTTCTATACCACATAACGTAGTCAGTGTTTCAGTTTAAAAGTAACAAAATGAATACACTGAAATACAGCATAATTATGATGCTAAGAAAATGATATTTCCATCAGATGTGATGTTTCTTTGTATCATCAAATTACATGTTGGTCTTTTCAGTCATTTGGCTAAATGAATAGGATGACAAAATGGCAAAAGAGATTAAGAAAAATAGCTACCCAAATAGAGCTGATACTGGAATCCAAATGTTTAACTGTTTGACAGCTTGATTAATAGTAATTGTATTGGCTAACTGCCTTTTGTAGTACCAGGGATTACACCAGAAGGAAGGAAAGAAATACCACAGTTGGATATCTGCCTGTTATTTTAGAGGATGATAATAGTTATTCTGAATTCATGCTCTGATACAAGTTAACATTTTTCCTGGCATATGATACTGTAGCAAACTGGACAAGGCAGAATATGGGTTTATGCAAAAAATGGTATAACTGAAAATTAAAAGAAAGTAGGAAATTCAGGGCCAGATTCCATAAAGTTTGTGGAATCTGACACATTACACCAATATCAGCAGCATAGTTGTGGATAATAATGTAATATGTAAATATGCCATAGTGAACTCTGAATATCTAAGCACACAGCAGAGTATGTCAATAGTAATGGCACACTGTACATTTCTTGCAAGTAATCTGTAAGTAATGAAAGGTTGTTAGCAATGAGTGATGTACATTAACAAAGTTATAGAAAGAAACAATCCAAGCAGCCTGGCAGTCATAAATGCATATCTGTAACAGAATCTCTCCAGTAAGCTTAAAGACAATTCTGAAATATCACCATAAGTTTGTTATTATTAAAATATGCTAGCTATCACTTAGCTAGATTCTGATGGAATCCATACTGGTGTCATTCTAGGGGGATCCAATGTCTCTCTGCTTGAGATGACATGCTGGACAAGCCACGCTGCTTCGCAAGGGACGGCTTGCACCTGTCACCACTGGGTTTCCGGATATTGGCTAAGGCTCTTGCCACCCCCATAGTGCCTTTTTTAGGCAAGGCTCAAAAGACAAACCCACAACCTTAGAAAACAATAAAGGAAAAAAACTAAGGGTAATGCTGCTCAACACCAGAAGTCTAAATCTCAAGATGCAGGCTCTCGAAGCACTCCTCAGTATGGAGAGCATCGATGTCTGTGCAGTAACTGAAACCTGGTTCAAGGCTCCGGAGAGCACCCCAGCCCTACCAGGTTATACCTTGTATCATGCATTTCGGCCCAAAAACCTGGGCTGAACCACAAAAGGAGGGGGAGTGTCCATATTCATTAAAGACACCCACACCTCCAGGTTAGTGGCAACGCAAGAAGTATCGGAGACCATCAATGTACAACTAACCATAGGCAAAACTGCTATACAACTTGTAACATGCTACAGACCACCCTCTCAATCTCAGGAACTCCATTCAGCCTTCCTGAAGACACTGGAGGATATGAATGTCTCACCAAATACCATCATATTGGGAGACTTCAACTACCCAAACATAGACTGGGTGCATTACTCAAGCCCCAACACCCTAGCCCAAAGGTTCCTGGAATTCATCAACTCAAATGTGATGGAACAACTAGTCACATCCCCCACAAGGGGAAATAATATACTTGACCTGATCATCACAAACATGGGGACAAAATGCTCAACACCGGAAGTATACCCCTCACTAGTGAGATCAGACCATAAACTAATAACCCTAGATATTCATATCCCACCTCCACCCCCAGCACAAAAGACCACAGTGAGAAACTTCTCAAAAGCCGACTTTACACTCCTTAGGACTGAAATGGTATCCTTCAAGTCCCCTGGGCCAGTGGAAACCACATCCCACACTGCTGAATCCTTCACAAATGCTTTCTATGGGCATCTCCAAGAATGCATGGATCATGCAATCGCAAATAAAACCAAGACCCTTTCCACCAAAGGCAGGCATCCTATCTGGTGGACCCCAGCCATAAACAAACTTTATAACAAGAGAAGGAAGCTACTGCAAGACAGAGCAAAATCCCATAAAGGGAAGGCATTCCTGATCAGCACTAGCAAAAAATTACGTTCGCTAATAAAAGGCCAACTTCGAGAGAAAAATCGCTAAGGACACTAAAGATAATCACAAGGCCTTCTTCAGTTATGTTAGAAACCTGGGCGGAAACCCTCAGATATGCGCAGTGTTAATTCATAACGGCAAAAAATACACTGAACCCACAGATATTGCCAACATACTGGCAGACAGGTTCAGTGCAAATTTCTCCCCTCCCCCTCCCCCAAAAGACGAAATAAATATCTCAGCTGAATGCAACCTCCCTGAAATCTCAGATGTCCAGGTGAGAGCTGACCTCAGCAAAGCTAAAAATACAGCATCCATGGGACCTGACGGCGTCCCGGGTTGCATGCTACGTGAACTCCTAGAGGAGCTAAACCCGCACATAAGAATGCTGTTTAGTCTTAGCCTTGCTACAGGATACGTCCCTGACACTGGCATACAGCTACAGTGGTCCCACTACACAAAGGTGGCACCTCTACAGACCCTGGAAAGTACCGCCCCATAATCTTGACCAGCCTGGTCTGCAAAGCTATGGAAAGGATCATTATGGAACTCATAAACAAAGACATCGGGGACCTACAGACAATTGACCCTACCCAGTTTGGCTTTATAAAAGGCAGATCCTGTCTTTTAAACCTGGTGGACTTTTTTGAAACAGTCACTAGAGCCATCGATGAAGGTAAAGCAGTTCATACAGCCTACCTGGATCTGGCAAAAGCCTTCGAAACAATTCCCCACTCAGGCATCATAGACAAGCTCAACAGCTTAAATGTAAACCCTTTTGTCACATGATGGGTTGCAAACCGGCTAAAGGACAGAACCCACAAAGTCAGAATAGCTGGAGCTATGTCATACTCTAAGCCAGTCACAAGTGGAGTCCCACAGGGCTCTGTCTTGGGACCCCTCTTGTTCGGCATTTCTTTCTCAGATGTGCAGGCAAACATAGGGGGGTTGTGGCTGGCAAAGTTCGCAGACGACTGCAAACTAGGCGCTATAGTTGATACACCAGCTGACACATGCATCCTCCAGAAGGGCCTCACAGAAACAGGCGACTGGTGCCAGAGTCATGGCCTTAAACTAAATGCTAAAAAATGTATAGTCATCCCCTTTGGAAAAAACAAAGTGCCCACAAATTACCACATAGGTGGTAATCCATTAAGTATGGAAAAAGTAATCAGACACTTGGGAACCCAAGTTGACAGTGACCTCTCATTTGACACCCATGTCGCCAAAGTGGTTAGAAAGACCTTCTACCGTGCCCACCTTATCATGAAGGGATTCAAATCCAGATCAAAGGATGTCATTGTGCCCTTATATTCCTCCCTTATCATGCCTATGATTGAGTACAATGCCCCATTTGGTATGTACCTCACCCGGCACCTGCAGCAGCTGGAGAGACCCCAAAAGTACCTTACCAAGAGGATCAAGGGTCTCCAGCATATGTCATATGCTGCCAGACTGAAAAATCTCCAGCTCTATTCAGTAGCATACCACCTGCTAGGAGGTGATCTTTGCCTTAGGTACAAGGCCATGTCCAATTCAGAATTAATGGACATGCTCCACCTCAAAAAATCCAAATCCATCAGAGCCACGAGAGCTAAAGATCTAAACCTCAGCACAAATATGAATAGGACATGCTGGAGGGACAAATTCATAACCCAGAGGCTTCCCGCACTCTGGAACAGGATACCTGTCCATGTTAGGCAGAGCACCTCACTGACTCTCTTCAAGAGAAATCTGGACGAATGGATGGGTGATCGTAGGTTTACCCCGGGGGGTCATCTCTGTGTCATTGCTAGATAGAGGCACAGTAAACTAAATTTAATTTAAATTGTACACTTTTGTATCATTACATGGGGTGGTGAAAGCCACATACACTTTGGCTAGGCTTATAAATGCCCTAGGGCAGATAGCCTAGTACTATACTATGAAACTATGAAACTATAATGAAACAATTAATAAAGGATAAGGGCAATTGTGGCCACATTGCCACAGATTACATTAGCTAACTATGGGTGCAGGATTTGTGGGGGAAACACAAGTGACACACACACACACACACACACACACACACACACACACACACACACACACACACACACACACACACACACACACACACACACACACACACACACACACACACACACACACACACACACACACACACACACGCACACACGCACACACGCACACACACGCACACACATGCACACACACACAAGGAAATTAGGAGATAGAAAAGAAGATGTGGGGTATGGGTGAAGAACAGGGACATACAAGATGTATGTTGGAATAGGAAAATCTGACGGAAAGTCAGAGGGGTATGGGTATTTATTTTTTTTTTTGGTGGGAATAGGCCCCCTTTTTTTTAAGAATGCAAGGAAAGGTTAAGATAGGGAAAGAGGAGGAGAAGGCCATCAGCACGACAGACAAACATTGGAAAAAAACAGAAAGGACCGGCAAGTTACACCCAGATGGCACACTGCACAACATGCATAATGGAAAGTTGTCAAACAGAGTGGAGATGCACACAAGCCATGGTGAAATGTACAAAATATATCTGTATGTACTATCATGTTACAGCATGCTGCAGACTGTGTCTCAACCACATCTGGATGTATATGACAAATGGTAGATGTGTGCTGCAGGGTAATAAATAAGGATAAGAGTACACACTGGATAAATAAACATACGTCTGAGTAGTCTATCAGCAGTGCAAGTGCAAGCTAAGCAACATGACAGATAAGCAAATACAGATCTAGAAATGCTAGATAACTGCAGCAGAGAAAAGAAGTAAACCTCCAACCATGTAGGTGAAAAGCAAACAACCTAGTACAGTACCAGACAGCAGTACTGCAGCAAAGCAGCAACATGTCTGATAATATACATGCAGGTGTAGACAACTCAAACAGACGTCTAATTAAATGCATATATGTGACACACAGATGCCATGTCAAAGGCAACACACAGATGTAGGTGTATATGTGTGACTGTCAGTGTTATAAATGGAACATAAATGAAAGCAATGTCAATACACATAATCACACCAATAACATGCAAGAAATCTTGCACAAATTTAAAAAATGTATCAGGTTGTGCACATGAATTTCAACAATGTACACTGGTTAACACACAAGTATAATGACAACAAGGATGTATTGCAAACAGTATCCAGCAATTTGTGTGCACATGTCCTGCATCTGTAAAATGGCCATCCATTTGGTAAATGTTGACCATGTCAACAACATAATATACAACAATGGGCAATCTTTGCAATAAAGGAAAACATAACTATAAAATATATTACATAAATATGAAGGTGGAAGGGAGTTGGACAACCAGGGCACACATCAAGGAAGATGATGATAAAGCAGGACAACAAGATAAGGTTACACACTGCAAGTGCATGGGTACACCATATGGGTGCTGTTAAATCCAACTAAAATACATTTACGCAAATGACAAGTGGATACCACATGGGCAGACTGCATTGCTGATGTCCACCAAAATGAGGCTGTATAACTCAAACATACAGAGTAATATGCAATCATGTAATATTAACAGGCATAGGTAAACAAATAAAGAATGCCAATCAGATACACACATACTGTTGTGCCAATGTGGAATAAACAACTGTAGGTGTATGTCATGCAACCTACTCATTTCTGAGCACAGAACCCTCCTATGAGCATTATTACAGCACATGAATGATAGGTCAGTGAATGCATCAGAGGTACAATGGTGTTTCATCATGGGTCAGACTATGTGCAGAGGTATGTACAATCATCAGTTAACTCATTCACTCCAGTTCAACTGTTTTGAGTGTGTACCTTTAACTCCTAGTGGGTGTGGCCTGAGCCTTTAAAAATGAAGTTATCACCTTACAATTCTAACAAATACTCATGGACAGAGGTCAAATATCAATACAGTTGTATTTGCCATCATGTATGCTTCAAGATACAATATTCTGAAACCTTGTATGTAGCACAGTTTTGGAATTATTAATGCAAGTATAAGCAAGTACTATTTGACACCTAGAGGAGCAGTAGGAGGTAACTGCAGATGCACCTGGAGACTTCACTCGGATCTAATGAGTTCATGTATACAAATATTGTTGAAAGGCATGAATTTATGTGAATAAGGAATGGATATAGAAATGTAACCTACAGCAAACATGGCATACCATACTGTTGCTGAATAAACTGTCCTTACCATGGTGTATATATATATATTAATGTTAAATTGGCATTTAATGCAGTCAGAAAATAAGGACTGCCAATAGGCATGAAATACCTTTATATGCCTCCACATGGCATCAGAACTGGCAATACATGGCACAAAACAACATATCATGGCAGTGGGACAGCATGACAACTGTCATCCAAAACACATGCCTAATGACATATTCTTCTGTTGCACATATATGATATGGCATTACACAAATCTTACTCATACCACTGTGGTATTGATGGACTATGGACAACATGTGCTATCTGTCAGTTTCCCTCAGTAAAACACATCTTTACAGGGTAAGTGTTACAGCACTAGCTGAAGGTTAACTGCCACAATGCATGGATAGATGAATGTGAGAGGAAAGTGTAATGTGTGTCATGCACACATTGAAACATAACTAAATCTCATACTATGTTATATGCAGAATATGTTTGCACATATAACACATAAACATGGCAGCTAAATGTTATGCATGTACAAAAGTGCATTTACAATCCAATCAGTTATATGGAAAACAGTATGTTGGCAGCATAACACAATTGGAGTACACAGTCATTGCATATGAACCTGAAGGACCACCCTGATGGGGATGAACATTGCAAATGATCACTCAGGCTATCTCCCTGAGCAAATTGTGGATAGCCTATGCCATGTCCTGGAAAAAAAATCCCCATCATGTTTCTCATCTGTGGTTGAAACACAATGGTCAAAATCTTCTGGATCTACTCTCGATAATTACATCTCCATTATTCCTTTTGTCATCTCCTCTGGTGCAACAGGCATGATGGCTCATACAAGTGCAGGTCCAGCTTCCTCATCATCATCTTCATCATCATCAGCATCATCCAGAGACTCCAGCATTGTCTGCATCTGATTGGCAATCATCCACAGGTCACATGCTCTGTCAAGATGATTTGCAACATAGGGCAGAAATTCCATATGCATACCTGATACTACCTGTCTGCATAATATAATCACTGTAACACAATAAACAGGCAGAGAAGAGTCCTCATGAAATGTTAAAATAGGTTATGACCATACTCTAGTGTACCACCTTATGTGACATATGTCAGTAGTCAAAAAAATAACAATGATTTACATTTACAATATCTACTATGCTACACATTCCCATAAAGATCATAGTTGACATTAAAATGAAACTGATGTGCACATCTGCAATTTAACATATATTAATTAATAGCCCATCCTCATGTGAGTTCTGCAAGTACAAGTAAGCGACTGAAGATATAGTAGCATACATTGAAATTCTTATTTAAAATAGTTCAGTTTGAAATGTTGCAAGCATTAGCAATTAGAACAATTATAGACAATGGAAATGTGCTGATAAATGACTCCACAGGCACACAATACCTTTCCTATGTCAATTTATCTATAGTTATGAACATGTTTACTAACAGCACATGTCAGGGAGAATGTATCCATCACCAATGTATGCAGTTCAATCAAGGCCATGCGATGGCATACATAATAGAGCTTACCAGTGGAAATCATGACATCACCCAAACATTTGTTTATTGGCCAGCATAAATCATGCCAAGCATATGCAAAGCAAGTACATTCAGCATATCCTGACATTTGAATGGAATCATGAACAGCACTGCCTCATGCCACATTACCATAACTGAAATTTGACAAAATAAAAGCTTATAAATGCCAAGATAAAATTATTATTGCGACCTGCACTGTTTAATAATGTTTGCCCCATTACACTGTCCAGCTAAGTGTCTGATAGCATGTCATTATGTCCTTACCTTTTCCCTTGCATGTGTCCTTTGACCAGTTATGTCTGTGTATGAATGAAAATGGTAGTTTCTGCATGTACTGAGTCATATGTACAGCCTCCAAGTAACATTGTTAAAATGAAGACAGTGTGATGACAATATTGTGAAAACTGTACAAGCCATATGACAGACATCTGAATCAGGCAGCCTCAATAGTAGTTATAATGTTCAATCAATAAACACAGTCACAGCCAGTGATACAAGAGAATTAATGCATGATCTATAAATAGTATTGTATGTCTATAATTGTGTGCATGACCTACTTACACTAATTAGCAATCAGCAGCTGGCAAAATGCAAACATGTTGATGATGCTTGCTGATTAGGAAATGCTGCAAAGAAATGCCTATATACACAAGTATCCACAAACACAGAATACAAGTATGTTGTAACAAAAACAACCAAGGTGTTGTAGGTGGTTACAATACCAATTTTGAACAAAAGGGCATTTCACACAGTCTGCCAGCCATGTGGATACTAACACATCATATGCCCATTCAGTCTGTGAACAGGCAAGCTATGTATAACAGATCTATCACTGGCAAACACATCCAAATAACACATGCATTAGGAAGTACCAGTCATAGTATTAGAGACTTATAAGTAAAGTATCGACCATAAAATATGTGTGGCAGATAGACAAACCTGCCTGTCATTTAGGCTGTAGGCTACATGCCAAAAACTTACTTCAGAAAACATAGCTTGCTGCTAAAAAGTATTTCAACATATTTGTATTTCAACAAGACATGTTAGCACAGGTAATAGTGTGATTATTATGCTTTCCTTACTGTTGCATGATGAGTATTCTGGATTTCTAAACAATATACATGGTAGTGTAAAAAATACAAACCTGTGACAAGGATCAGATGCATCTTATTTAGCAAAACAGAAAAGTTAAACAACATACCTCTCTTCCTCATTGCTCTTCAAGCCTGTGCATCCACTCAATGCACATTGCTTGAATTTGGGTCCTGTCCTAGTTGCCTGAAAAAAGAAAAGAGCAACCGTGAATGATGTGCTTCAAATAACAGGGATATACATTGCTCAGATCAGGTTATAAAAATTTTACTTTTGAAGAACATCGGAGAATCAACATATATATTTTGCAATGTTGCACACACAGGTCTTTACATATTTAAACATAGATTGGATTGGTCCGTAATTTTACATACCTATCTGTTAGTTATGTTTAATGTGATGTTGCTAAGGCCCCCTTGAGGCATGATTGAACTATGGTTTGACTCCCTATAACTGTTCATCATGTTCCAATTTTATTAATTAGCATATTCTATGTCATAGTGGCTTTAGGTAAGTTTAGGAGTGCCACATTACACTACACCTGTTTATTAACCAGTTGCGTGCACTTCTAAGTCCTCCATATTGTGTCCATAACATTTATGATTTTTCATTTCCCAGTTCATGTCATCACATACTGCTGCTTGGCTTATATAAGTCTTCTGGTATTTTGAATAACTGGACAATATTATGTGTGCAGTTAACTTGCAGTTGGTTTTACGTCTTGTATACATATCCATTTTGTATATTCCTTTATATATATTTTTCTTGTAATCATTGTGTCTCTCTTCGTTGCCTTTTTTTTATTATGGTAGATTTGCATTATATTCACACCATATTTCAGTCGCTATATTTATATGCTATGGTGAGATCCCCGTTGGGTGTCTACATCTTATTGGGGCGGCTTACGCTGCCACTTTTTATGTGCACCATCTTTATAGTGGCAAATAGTGTTTTGCATTCCGCCAGATCCTCTGATGCTTTATTATATATTTTCATATACTTGTATCAATACTCAGTATTTGATTTTTCAGTTGGTTCTGGTTGTTGGTTTTCCTGGTTTTACGTAAAGCCGTTGATCAGATGGTTATGATGAAGGTGTGTCCTTCTTTGTTTAGTCCGACAGTTGCTGTTGGTTATAGGATGTTTTTTACTGTCGGACCAGTTTTCGTTGCTTTGACTGTCGTCATATGGCTTTCCGTGCATACAGGATGCTACAACGGTTTTATTTCTATTTTCATTGTTGCCGTTACTGGTGAGTTTTATTACTTACCTTTTGTGTAAGTCAACTATGTTATATAGGTCTAGGATTTTGTGCATTAGTAGGTTCTATAGATGTTTTTTCATTGAGAAGGCGATATTAAGCTGATTTTATTAACCGGCATGTTCTGCACTATTCATTAATGACACTACACTGCCGTTTCTTGACAATTTTTATTACATGGATATTTCTGCTAGGCAGAGTTTGATAATACCATTTGCCCTTACTGATACAACAATATGATCATCTGGTGTTTTTGATGCATTAGCTCTGATTATTTGCTCTATGATAAGGGGCTCACGATGAACTCTGTTGAGCGATTCTACCTCTAGGGATATTATCTATTTTATTTTTATTAAAGTATTTTATTAATGTATTCGTGGTTCTTTTGCTCATATTTTGTGAACTTTTTGAAATATGGACCATATTATGTATTTGATCACTGACACTTGCTGCTTTGTTTTATAAGCAACTCTGAGTTTTCAGCAGGCTTGCACTGTCAGCTTAGGCCAGAAGTTGCTGTTTTTGGTGTGACAGCATAATTGTTTTAAAGCGCTTTGGCGCATTTTATGTTAACTGTTTTTATTCATGCTCTTTCATATGTTTTTTATTCTCTTTTTGTCTATGTTTAACATCTTTGAATTTGTTAATGATACCCCTTTAAACTAGCTTAGCTTGAATGCTATAATTATTCAATTAGTGTTCTGATTAGCCAGTTTTGAGCACCAAGAGCTTTTGTATAAAAGGCTGCTCAATTTCATGTTTTATTACACCTGAAGAAGCATAGTGTTACTATGCGAAAGCGCTTGTGTGTTCCAGTTCTTCATTAAAGAAGTTTTCTACATTGTGGATTCCTCTGTGTGGTGTATCCAGTGGATTTGGTGTGTTCCTGTGTCCATAGATTGGAGAACATGAGATTCAAACCTGAAACTCTAATCTATGTCTGCACTCCAAACTTGATATCTACCTGCCTAGCTCATCCATCTTTCCTGAGAGAGTGCGTTGTGAATGCAGTGAAAAGACTTGGGGTTATGAATGTGCAGGCATGGGTTACTAACATGGATCATGGCTTAGGATTTAAAAAAAAACATACACTGGACATGTAAATAATTTGCAAGAATTAATTCATGTCAGCAGAGGGGGTCACAATCAGTAACAGCAAGTGGCAACCTTCATCACTCAGACAGTGGGACAGTATCATGTATGACATAGCTTCTGTTAACAGAAACATAAAAGGCGCTGTACATCAGAGACACAGTAAGGTATGTAGAATGACTACATTTAGAGATATTCCTTGACAAAGAGCACACCACAAATACATTGCATACATCATTGTATTTTCCTGCTCTTCATTTCCACTGTAAGTCTGAGTATCTGATGACCTCAAAAGATAAGGATTATGTGGTTGTCGAAGTAAATGTAATACAGAATGACAAAACCGCATCCTTACTGTAAATCAATTGCTTTATAAGCTCCTCTGCTTCCATACTGCTGTTTATATCTTGAATTATTATTTGCCGTCCTTGTGCTTATTTTGCAAAAATAATGCATTTTGCTCCTCAGTGTCTGTTCCACTGATTTACTAATTCTGATTCCATTATCTAGCTAGCTGTTGGATAAACCTGTATAGTTATATAGTCTATCAAGTGTTTTTCTGTTTTTTCTTTTGTTTATCTCAAGAAGACAGTGGATTTTCCATCTAGAGGCAGTGGGTGGTAGCCTGGTATGTATAGGTTGGAGAAACACACTATATATTCCTCGATGTAGTTGTGGTATTGGTTGGAGGGCTTATTAATCAGCTTACCTTGTTTTTAGTGCCTTTATATAAAATTCAGCACAATTGAGAGGCTTTTGGCTTATTTCTAGAAAATGAATTACTTTCATTGAATAATCACAATTTTATACACTGTTTAAAGTGCACTGTTGCTATTTTGAATTACTTATTGCCTTTCCTTAAGTCTAAGTTTGTTTACGTTAGAAGGACTTGGATTATGCATCTAGTGGCAGTGGGTGTATCTGCATTGGGAAGCACACAAAAGGGCTCTAAGTATAGTTGTTTTATTGGCCAGAAGGTTGAGTAGTCAGTTTACTGTATTTCCAGTGCTGATATAAATTCAGCACATTTGCATGGAACTGCTTGCTGTGCCAGTGCCCTGTAAAGACACAAACATCTAGAAACATTGCTTATTTTCATTATACTATGAAACATAACTCTCAACTGTACCAAATTCCTTGGAATTTCAGGGTTATGAGGCTAAAACAATGGGGTGCCACAAATTCCTGGGTGGCCCCTTCAAATCATGGTTTTCTTTTTCTTTATTTACAATTTTTTTGATGATGCTGACATCATTGCACATTATCAGTGGCATAAGACTATGGCTAACTCCTAACTGCCTAGAGTTTAAAACAAGTCATTTATGGCTGCAGGCCCACCAACTGCACCACCCACCATTTGTGGCAGCTAAGAAAAGAGTATGTTGGAATGAATCCGACGATCCAGCAAAGCATGTGTTTGTATGTTGCTTTCACTGAGCTGGTGTGCAGAATAATAGAGGTGGATTAGTGAAGTCAAGAAAGGAGAAGTTCTAACTGATGTGAAGAACAAGTTGTATATTTTGTACTTGAAAAATTACAAGCAGTCTAGCTACATTTTGGATATCCACTGTGAGATACCCCATCTCTATACCTTGTTGTGCTTATCTTCATAATTTACAGCTGAGTGAGAGTACTCAAAGATACTTTAGGATGGTCAGGATCATCAGGTTGTGCAGTCTGACTTCTGAGGGAGATACAAAACTAGTCAGGTAAGGACCAGCATTATAGAAATTGAATATCTAAAATATCATCTGCTCATTATAGAATTTAAATATGTAACATATTGTTGTTTCTCTGTATAGCTGACAGATTGCAGATCATTATTTTTATAATGTATTTACTTAAAGTGGATATTTTGGAAAGTAGTATGTTCATTTTATGTATATAAATAGTCATTTTTTTTAAGTTAATGTAATCTGTTAAATTGTTACATTATCTAAGGTAGAGGTGTGTTTTGTATTATGATTAGATGTGTGATAATTAGATTCTATGAAATTGTTTTAAGACAGTTTGTGGAAATCTCCAATTATTTCCTATTTTTTTTTACAAATAACCTAATTGTAAAGTGTCCATGTTTCTAACAGGAGTTTTACATTTGTGTGAAGATTACAGGCAGTGGCCTTGCATTAGTCCATGTCTTGTGTTGATTACATTCTGCGCTGTTGCTAACCTTGGGGGTTGGAGGTTCAACGTTTTCTTGCCATGCTGATTACACACTGATTTTGTCTGGTTGTCAGAGGCGACCTCTAGGTCATATGTAAAGTCAAATGCCCCACCACAGTTGGACTTGGTAGGGACAGTGCAGACAGAGTTTGGTATGGGTTGGCTCGGTGTTGTAATTGAATAACTTCATATTTGTAAATAATAACTTGGCATTTCATTTTTGTGAACAAAAGTTGGGCACATGAACAGAGTAAATTAACTCATTCCCTCCAGCAGAGCTCTTTTGAGTGTATACCTTTAACTCCCAGTGGGTGTGGCTTCAGCCTTTAAAAAAATGAATTTATCAGCTTACAGTTCTAACAAATACTTATTAACATAGGTCAGATATCAATACAATTGTGTTTGTCATCATATGTGCTTCAAGATAAAATATTCTACCTTGTATGTAGCATTGTTTTGGATTTATTAATGCAAATATGAACAGGCAATATTTGACGCCTAGAGGAGCAGTAGGAGGTAACTGCAGAAATGCCTGTAGACGTCACTCTGCTGTAATGAGTTAAGTTAGCCTTAAATGTTATTTCACTGAACCTACAAACCTACAACTGAGGAGGATCCCACTTAGAAATGGAATTAATAAAAATACAAAGTATCATAGTTGATTGGGGACACCTAACCTAATACATCATGCCATTGTAAAAGTTACATAGGTTGCAAGACAATCATATTCTCAAAGCAGTTTAGGTAGTTGTAGGTATTAAAAAACATTACTGTTTTTTTTTTGTGTGGCTGCATCATACTGTCCAGTTAGAACACGTTCAAAAATAGTTTGGTCCATAAGGTCATAAAGCACTTAAACATACATAGTACGAGTGCCACACTGGCATACACAGTGTGTGTAGTTACAAACCTTGACAGCACATTTCTAAACCATACCTCTCAAGCTTGCAGAGCAAGAAATCTGCACAAAGCCAAAAAATAGTAGTGGTGGGTGGTGGTGGGACAAAGGCCCAAAAATAGTGCCAGATTTTAAATATTGCTCCTGTAAACTCAGATAGTTACTAGAATATTGGGTTTTGCATTAATGTGTATTTTCTGAGGTATATGAAGTCTGAAATTCAAACGTCTATCATTATTTATTATTTAGTGACTTCAACCTTCATATTGGTATCCCACAATCCCATGGGAGTGGGTGTGGTTGCATAATTATGAATGCAAATATATTAATCAGTGTCACAATTTTTGGCCACCTGTACCTACTTTTCACAAGCTTTTGTCCAGATTTTTATGTTTGCAGGTTGAGAGGTATGCTGTGAAAGTTTATTGTTCTATTTATTGTTATTTCTGCTGTTCTTTATAGTTTAAAGTTGCATTTTCAAACTGTTGTAAGGGTTGCTGTTCTGCACTGAAATACTTTGTACCTAGTGTTTCTTAGTCAGTATTAAACATCTGTCTGTTTCAGATTCCTTAACACTTGGACTTTAAACCAGTCATTTTACATTAAAAGGGTCAAAGTCTGCACTCTTGTGGCAGGAAAGGGCTGATTTTGCCTATTTGAGCTGGGAATTGCTGATGGAAAGTTCGTTGTGTGCTTACTTGATTGGATTTAGAGCAGTTAGTGTAAAACTTGCTTTTTTCTAATCATATATAAGCTTGACTTTTATGAGAAGCAGTGCCTTGTATGCACACAATCACCAGAAGTTAAAATTTCCTTATTAAAACCACTTCTGAATTTTACCTTAGTCTCCTCTTACTCATGAGGCAATTAGATTGCGCAATGAGTAGCATTTACACATTTAGTTAGGACTATTTAGGTCTACCTTACCTCAATATAGCACCCAGAATTATTGCAACTCAAAGAGCATCTGGTTTGCTGGGTAGCATCGCTGGTTAGGTTAGCTGCAGATTATGCCAAGTAAGTACCCTTTCCTCATCTGGTTACAAACACCCTCCAATCCTATCCTTTCAAGTAAACATTAGGATCTGCACCCATGGATGGGCACTTTCCTGCTGTCTGCATTCAGCTTGGTGGACATGGCCATCCTGAGGCAATGTAACAATTGCCTTATGTACACTGACAACCACTTAATTCTCAAACAGACAGATACAGTATGTGAAAGAAGTAGTTACACATTGACAATGAAGGCTAGACTCTCACATACAGATACAAAAAGCAATTAACACATTGTCAGTGGCTCACACACATTATGCACTGCTCCTGCAAAGGACCACACAAGTAGATCCACATATGCAGAGGTGCTCACATGTAATTTATCCAGAACTCATAGGCCTCTCAGGCGCACTCCTCAGAAACTCCACATTCACACAAACAAGACAATTCCCATCACAACACAAAAAGCCTCATCTCATTGTGTCTCAACTACTAAGCCAATAAGATGAAACACTCCACAACCCAATATTCGGTTTATAGAAGACTCCATTGTGAGACACAGTGATGTGCCTCTTACAGAGCTGGATAAGGGGAAGGTTATAGTTAGTTGCCTGCCAGGGGCCAGGATTTGCCATATCATGCAAGCAGTCAGGTCACTTACCCCTAAGTACCAGCATGACTCAGTCATAGTCCATACCAGTGCAAATGACCTGACATGTACCTACTTGAACTATATGAAGAAAGACATGATTGAGCTCTCAGAATACGTGTCACAGGCAGGTATAAGCCAGAAATTGAGCAGCATTCTACCATCTCCAAGGATGATGCCACAATACCAGCAGAAAATGATCACTTTTAACAACTGGCTTAGCTACTGGTGTCATTCCAAAGGAGTCCAATACTTGCCAGGTTGGGAAGACATGACTGACAGGCCACAATACTTTGCCAGGGATGATCCTCAGGTGTCACCTCTAAGATTTTGGATATTGGCCAAAACATTATCTACCCCATAGTGCCTTTTTTTAGGCATTGCCAAACAGATAAACAAAGTTAAAGGTGTTACTGCTCAATGCTAGGAGTCTCAACAAGAAACTGCACTCCTGGAAGCTGTCCCCACCCTGGAGAATGCTGGCATCTGTGCAGTTACCCAAACATGGTCCAAAGCTACAGAAAGCACTCTGGCAGTGCATGGTCATAGTGCCTTTCATAAATTCAAACTACCCTCTGAAAATGAAAGAGCAAAAGGCGGAGTTACATCTATCTACACAAAGGATAAGCATACCTCAAGGCTGGTCAAACAATATGGTGCTTGAGCTACTCCATGTTCAACAAACCATGGGAAAATTCATAATCACATTCTTGCTAGCTACAGATCCCCCACTATGAACCAGAAAACCCATACATCATACCTGAAGTTACTAGAATCACTCACCATCCAGCCCATACTCATGGATGATTTTAACTACCCCTCCATTAACTGGGAGGCAAACATGACCACTAGCATTCAGGCTCAAAGATTTATTGACTTTGTTAATTCAAATGCCCTGGAGCAGCTAGTCTGCACTACAACTTGAGGAACAAATGTCCTAGATGAAGTACTCAATGGAAGAGTGCTGCTCCCCTATTCCCAGTGTGATTTTCTCACTGATAAGATCAGATCACAAAGTGGTCTCCCTTGAAATAAAGATAAAACTAGTACCCTCCTAACCCCAACAACTTTAAGAACTTCTCTAAGGTAAATTACCCTCTATTAAGGGATGACATTGTAAGATTCCAAGTTCCCCAAATTCAGAAAACAAAGAAACCTATGCAGAGGTGTAGAGAAAAGTCCTGTACAACCATATAAACAACTACATAGAAACAGTAGTAATAGACTGAAATAAACCCAGGTCAAATTGCAAAAACAAGCCACCCTAGTGGACCCATGGTATTAATAGGTTGTATAGCAAAAGGAAGAAAATCCTGTTGAGAAGTAAGAGGGAAAGTGCACAACAGAGAAAAAAAGTCCCTCATTTGTCTAAAAAAGCAAATCAGCGAACTATTCAACACTTTGAAAGCAGACTGAGGTAAAAATAGCCTCCAAAGCTAAGGATTACTATAAGGCATTTTTCAGTTACAATGTTATTCAAATCCAATTCTCACTGACATTTTTACACTAAAACAATAGTGGGATGATGCAAGGTATTCTGGCAATGATTCATTCCAGTTTTTGAAACATGTTTCTTTGGAATACACAGGCACAAGACCTGAAAGCTGTGTGGCAATTTAGGCACCAGTACTGTCCTAGTTAAAGTAATTATGTAATTAGAAACAACAAAAAATATAGAATATCAGCTTGAGTAAGTCATAAAAAGATAAAATACAAAATACATCAGAAACAAGTCAGTTATGCACTTTTAGCATAGACTTCATTAAAAATCCATCCAAACGTTGTCAGAACACTGACAAAATCTGATGATGATAGCATTTAACTAGATTGCTTCTTAGCTGTAGCAATAAATAAGAATCACTTTATCCAGTTGTTAATGTATATGATTTATTTGTTTATTTATTTTTATTATCTAACGTATGTATTTCATCTAAACAATTTTATGTAAAGAAAAACTGAAATGTATCTTTTTTTATACAGCTAGCTATATGTCATCATGTTTGTTAACATACATATCTAGTGTTTATCGGCAAGCACTGCATATCGTAAAATGTGCACCAGTTGACAGTATTTGTGAAGGGTCTATCAGTGATGTGGCCATTCGCTGAAGAGGATGTTCCACACTTATGTGTCGATGAAAGGGTACTCGAGATTTTGTACCTTTGAGTTTATAATATAGACCCTCTGTGAAGTACTGTACTGATCTTGCCAATACTGTTACTAAAAATGATCATCTAGACCAGTCTACTTGTCTGGTTACTAAACAAAAAACTAAAGAAGTGTTATGGTCAGCACATTAGCTTAGTGATAAAATTCCTCCATTACAAGTTGAGGACCTTCATTTTGGTTCTCACCAGTAGTCATTGTCTGTATAATCTTGTATGTTATTTCATTGTCTGTGAGGGTGTTCTTTAGCTATTTCAGTTTCTTCTCACCTTCTATACTAATATAATACTTTGATTGATTAGGCACTGCAAATTTAACATAAATATTTTGCATTTACCCTTGTCATTACACCATAGGTCATCACTGAAAGGTTCCATTAAGGATGAGTTTGCTTCCCTGGTTAACTAGCAAACAAACACATAAAAGTAAACAAAGCAATATATATATATATATATATATATATATATATATATATATATATATATATATATGGTTCCCTATCAGAAGCCTGAAACACTATAAGCCTGAAAATCAAAATCCTGAAACCAAAAGCCTGAAAACTCAAAATCCTGAAAACCCAAAATCCTGAAACTCAAAATCCTGAAAACACAAAATAGACATACTGACATCATTGTGGCTTTGCTATTGTTAGCCCTGTGGTGTTTGGTCATGCGTTGGGTTCAGGTAAGTGTGCGGTTGGTTTTATGTTAGGGTTAGGGGTGGTATAAGTGAGTTAGGGTTAGGGCGCAGGTTAGGCATGTATGCAATAGTGACAAAAATGAGGGTTAGGGGCGGTTTAAGTGAGTTAGGGTTAGGGCACGGGTTAGGTGAGTGTGCGATAGTGACGGACCTTATGGTTAGGGTTAGGGTTAAGGTCAGTCGGTAGATATTAGTGTGTTTGTATTGGCATATTAGCATTATTTGTGTTTTCAGGATTTTGAGTTTCAGGATTTTGGGTTTTCAGGATTTTGGGTTTTCAGGCTTTTGGTTTCAGGATTTTGATTTTCAGGCTTATAGTGTTTCACGCTTCTGATAGGGAACCATATATATATATATATATATATATATATATATATATATATATATATATATATATATATATATATATATATAAATTAGATGATATGGATATATATGTATAATGTATATATATATATATATATATATATATATATATATATATATATATATACACACACACATACATACATATAGATGATTAGATGATATGGATATATATGTCTAGTGTGTGTGTGTGTGTGTGTGTGTGTGTGTATATATATATAAATATATATATATAAATATATATATATATATATATATATATATATATATATATATATATACATTTATAATAAAATAAATGCCAATCAAATCCATTAGTTACTTCACAATAACAGCATGTCCAGACTTAGCAATGAGAGACTCTGAAATAATCTATGCCCATTAAATATATGAGAAATTGTTAGTGAAAACCTCATTGGCCGGATTCCGTAAAGTTCTCTGAATCCTGCGCATTTTGTCAATATCTGCTCTAAATTTGCAGATAATGCTGTAATATATAAATATACCACAAGAATCTCAGAATACTTGGCACACAATGAAGTATTACAGCACCAATGGTGTACTAAACAAATCTGCAAATACTCCATAAGTTATGTGAAATATTTGTCAAATCATGTTGCATATTAGCAATGATACAGAAGAATGATCACAATTCAACCATCCTGATAGTTAAACAGGCATATATGTATAACAGAATCTGTCTAGTAAGATTAAGGACACCCTGTGACTGACTCCATTATTATACCAAAAAAAAAAAAATGGTAACTATCCAAATATTAGCTGCTTGACATTTGTAATGCATATTTTCAGGAATTTGCCCAGAATACTATGCGCATTCCCACAATTAATTTGCTTACAAAAAATTATTGCTTCAGATATGGCTGTCTGCACTTACAGATTCCATTGGAATCCATAAAATGTCTAATAAAAATTTTAAAGGCAAAGGACAATCAGGGCCACATCACACAGTTAACATTTGCTAAGGATTGGTTCGAGATTTGTGTGGGGAACACAGGTAATGCACACACCCATGGAAAGTGGGGGGATAGAAAAGAAGATATGGTGTATAGGTGAAGAAGAGGGACACACAAAAGGGTTGTTGGAAAAGGAAAGTCTGAGGGAAAGTCACAGGGCATGGGTATTGTTTTTTTTTTTTTTTTTGTGTGGGAATAAGCCCCATTTCATTCTTTTTTTTAAGAAAATAAGGAAAGGTAGACATAGCAAAGAGGAGGAGGAGGACATCACAGCAGGTATAACCATATAATGAATATCACAACACAAAACAGGCACATGTTAGAATAAAACAGTAAGGAGAGGTAAGTTATACAGACAGAAATTACAAAACACAGGCAATATAAAGTTGACAAACAGGGTGGGGATGCATACCATCCATAATGAAATGCAGAAAAACATATCTACCTATGCACTATCTTGTTACAACATGTTGCAAACTGTGTAGCAGTCATATCTTGATGTGTATGACCAATGTTAGATGTGTGTTGGAGGGCAACAAATTAGGATCACAGTACACTTTGAATAAAGAGACACATATCCAAGTAGTCCATCAGCAGTGCAGGTGTAAGTCAAGCAACATCACAGATGAGCAAATGCAGGTCTAACAATGCTTGATAACTCCAGCAGAGGACAGAATCAAACCTCCAACCATGCATGTGAAAGCCAAATAAGAAAACACAGTATGTTTATCTGCACAAGCAGAAGTACTGCAGTAAATCAAGAAAGGGTGCTACAGACACAAGTAAGTGTACGCAAACCAAACAAATGTGCAATGAAATGCATATATGTTAACAGATATGACATGTCAGAAGCAACCCATAGGTGTAGATGTGTATCTGTGACTGTCAGTGGCCTAAATGGAGTGTACATGAAATCGAGGTACATACACATAAAACCACCAATGACATGTAATAATATTTTAAAAAATATAACACTACAGCGTTATAAATATAGCAGACTTTGCACATGGATTTCAAAAAAGTATACTGGTTAATGCATAAGTATAATAAGAACAAGGATGCATTGCAAGCAGTTGCCGGCAACTTGTGTACAGATGTCCTGCATTGTAAAATGGCCATACATTTGTCACATGTACACCATTTCAAACCAATACATGCAATGGTCAATAATTGCAGCAAAGGCAAACATATCTGCAAAATATAATAAGGAAATATGAAGGTGAAAGGGAGGTGGTCAACCTGGGGCCACCTCAAGGTAAAGCAGGACAAAGTAAGTTGACACACTGGAAAGGCATGTGTACAGCACACAAAGTGCCATAGAAGCTAAACTGAAATACATTTAGCCAAATGGAAACTGTATGCCACATGGGCAGATTGTTAAAGAATGTAGTATCTGTAATACTGTGCATAGATTAATGCTACATTACTGTTTGATGCAGTCCGAAAATGAGCACTGTACATAGACATGATATACTGTATATGATCCCACATGGCATCAGTATTTCTGACCCATTGCACACAACACCGCATCATGCCAATGGGACAGCATGACAACTGTCATCCAAAACACATTGGGAATTGCATGTCCCTCTGTTCCACATATTTGATATGGCAATATACAATTCCAATCCATTAAACAGTGTTAGTGATGGAGTATGGACAATATATGTTGTCTGTCATTTGCCCCAGTAAAATATGTTTACAGGCTACCTCTTGCAGCACTAGCTGCAGGTTAACTGCGACAATGCATGGACAGCTGAATGTGGGAGGAAAGTGTAGTGTATTAATGTGTGCCATGCACACATTGAAAAAAGAAATAAATATCAGAGGATGATAACAGATAAGCATGCCAGATATATGGCATGTAGGCACAAGAGTGCATATACAGTCCAATCTATCATATGGCAATCATCATGTTGGCAGCATAACACAAATGGAGCACACACACAATACATATGGATTGAGGGACCAGTCTGATGCGGTTGAAACCTCCAGATGACCTCATGAGTTATCTCCCTGAATGATTCACACATAACCCATGCCATAGCCTGAAAGAATGCCTCCCAGCCTATCCCTCACCTGTGTTCTGAACACATCAGTTATGCCCTCCCAGATCTCCTCCCAGTAAATGTCTGAGTTCTGGTCATTGTTTTGACTCCTATGGGATGCAGGCATGATGGCTCGACCAGGGGTGCAGGTAGAGCTTACTCATCTTTGTCATTATCATCATCATCATCATCATTGTCACTGGAAGACTCTGGCAATGGCATGGCATGCACTCGTTGTCATTGTCTGATAAGGGAACTTACGTGAGTCCCATGCTCTATCAAGATTAATTGCAACACACAACAAAAAGGAAAAGCATATGTCTATCATACAGAACATTCCCATGAATATCAAGGCAGAACCTAATAAAAAAATGATGGCAATTTACACAGGTACTAACACATGTCCATTTCAGACAGAAGTACCTCATAATTGCTTGCCCTCAATGTCCTATTTGTAAACAGGATGTCAGTATTTTGTGAAAACTTACATAGATGTAGAGGCACACATCCAAGTTATTAGTACTGTAAGAATGTATGAATGTTCAAATCGAGAGATTGTACTGTCTGTATGCAATGATTTACATGAACAGCCACCAAGTGTCATTGTTAAAATGAAGAAAAAGTAATATGACAGTATTGTGGACAATAGGCAAGCCATATAACAAATATCTCAGCCAGGCGGCATAACAATTGGCTGAACACACATCAATATAATGAATACAACAGTAAAAAATATTTTATATGTTCAATCACCACAGCCTGTGACATATGAGAATCTAATATATCTGCCACTAATAGCATCGTATATGTAGAACTTGTATGTTTTATCTACCTAAAATATTAATAATCAGTAGCTTGCAAAATGCAAACATTGTGATGATATTTGCTGATTATGAACTGCTGAAAACAAATGTTAATCTGCAAAAGTGTCAGTAAACCTAAGCTATAAATGTGTTTTAAAACAACACCTAAGATGTGAAAGGCAGGTGCAATACCAATATCAAACTGAATGGCATACCACACACTCTGCAAACAGCAATACAAACACTGACACAACAGACCCACTCACCATGTGAATAGGAAAACAATGCACAACAGAGTAGTTACCGGAACAGCCACAAATACAAATAGATCTAATCATGCTTTATAAGAACAATCAAAGCACTAAAACTTCTATACAAAACATACACTTGACCATAGGTGTGACAGATACACCAACCCAAACTATTATTTAGGTTGTAGAATACAATTCAAAAACTTTGTGCTGAAGCAATGGCTGAATGTTACATGATAGTTCAACATGTTCTTATTCCAATCACATTTGTAAGCACAGTTATAGTGTGATGATTTCACTTACCATAATGATGTATGATGGGTATTCCTGCATTCTAATCAATATACATATTATTGTGAAAAATATAGGCCTCTAAACAGGAGCAAATGCATTTTATTTCATGAAACAGAAAAAGTAATAAACATACCTGTCTCCCTCAGCTGCTCCTCAAGCCTGTGTATCCACTCAATGCACATGGCTCAGTTTATGTTTCATAAGAACAAAAAAGGGACCAGCACACAACAGCAGCAAGATACGATTCCAAATGATTATTTATTTGAAGGTTGCTGAAAGTCAACCTTCCATAAAAATGCACAAACCGGTTTCGGCTGATAAAGAAAGAATCTTGCTGCTGTTGTGTGCTGGTCCCTTTTTTGTTCTTATGTTCATGGTTTGGACCGAGCACTACTGTCTACCATGCGTGCCTCGTTTTCCTTCAGTTTATGTTTCAGTCTTCATTACCTGAAAAAAAGTATGAATAATGTACTCCTCAAATAACAGCAATATGCATTGCTCAGCGCAGTTTATAAACACTTAATTCATGAAGAATGTTAGATAATCACCATACAAATGTTTCAGTACTACATACACGTTTTAACAATTTTGAACACAGATTAGACCACATAAGATTTAAACCTGCATCTACAATGTATATTTAAAATCTAAACATGACTTAGGTGAATTAAACCAAGATAACAATTTCAGATATCTGTCCCTATATGTATTGGAAGTGTGCTGGCCTGTTTCTCTACAGGATAAGCTAGCAGCCAGTAAATGTTCTCTTTAGACAAACATACACTGCTGTACAGACCCTGTTGTTAGAAAGCTGATGTTATCAGAGCATTACAGATTATGGGCATATTCACAGGAGATCAAATGACTAACTCAGTTATCCATAACCATGCACAACATAAACAATATCAATTACTGGAATATGCTTCTGCATCAAAATGCTATGGTAAAGTGAACCAAGATAACAATTACAGATATGTTTCTCCCATGTAGATTGGAACCCACATCATGCAAAACTTTAACCATACTGGATAATTTCCTTGCAGGCCAAGACAATAGGCATTAGGGGTTTCATTTTAATGAACAGGTACTACAAGTGTTTACTCGAATTCCTGTAGAAAACAGATGAACATGGAAACTGCAAACAGTTATTTGACATTGTATTGTAAAGAAATAACAGCTATTAATACTGTACATAAATGATAACATATCTATAAGCAGTCAGACAGACATTCCTTTTTGGCTTAAATAAACTTGTCCATTTACTTTATTAGGAGGAATGAATTAAAGAGGTTATGTATGAGTTTTTATTCTGACATATAATGGTGCAGTAGGTAATACTGTGGTACTATAATGGAAAACTACAAAGTGCGCAGACATCCGTGGCCAATGTGCTACAGGCATCAGTGATGCATGAGGACAGTGACTAAGTGAAATTATGTCAATAGATGTTATAAAACATATGTACATCTACAAAGGTCATAATTATGGATATTATAAACATTATTAAATAAATTAACAGCATGGAAATCAAACTCATTGTTATAAGGACAACAATTACCACTTTCTTTTAATTATCCCCATGTACTAATTGCCACAGCAGCTACTAAATGGAGATAAAAATATCTACCTGATATATATATATATATATATATATATATATATATATATATATATATATATATATATATATATATATATATATATGGGACAGAGATATATCTCTAAATTCTGTAGGAATGCTCAGGTATGTATAGAATATTGACACCTATTATAGAGATCCACTGGCTGAAGAGATCCACAGGTTGAAGAGATCCACTGGCTGAAGAGATCCACGGACTGACTCTGCACCTCAGTGATCCTCCTTTGAAGCTCCTCTGGTCATGACCTATCTCTGTAACGTATGCAGGTTGTCACAGTGGTGGTGAGACTGCACTCCACTGTGGTAGATCTCTGTCATTCTTCAGTGCTCCCTTGCAATCTAGTTCCACACATCTATAATGGTGAAGTTTCATGGTCTGACCTTCATTCACTGCTCCAATCTAGCATAACAATTCACTATCTGGCTCATTTCCTCATTGGTCCAGTTGAACACAAGGCATATCTCAGCCTCCTCAAAGTAGCCATCATGATCCACAAATGGAAAAAGTCATAAAAATAAAAAAAGAGAGAAATGCTCAATGAGATACCACTCAGTTTGCAGTTAGCAATAGTCTGATCTGTAAATGTATCAAAATCAGTATCTGAAAGTGGCACTGATGTCATGTTATTAGATCTTTGGCACATGACAGGCATGTGCCACACATGGTACCTTTTACTGATACCTAGTAGGTATTTACAGAATATAACTGGGTGTTACTGCACATGTAATGTGTATAGTGCATCGTGTAAATGCATACTGCTGTAGTATCATAATGTAGTTAGGTAGGGGTTTGATTCCTGCACTTGCCAACTATGTGTGTGTGTGTGTGTGTGTGTGTGTGTGTGTGTGTGTGTGTGTGTGTGTGTGTGTGTGTGTGTGTGTCTCCCTGGGGAGTAGCAACCTTTTAAACCTACCTATGAACCTATATTGGATGGGTAATAGGAAAGTCACCCCAGGGATCACTTCTGTGGTTCTGCTTGACAGGGGCACAGGAAAATTATTTTCTTGGGTGGCAAAAGCCAGGGTACTTTTTTGGCTAGGCTTGTATAGGCCCTAGGGCCAATAGCCTAGTACCTACCTATGAATCTATGAACCTATGAAGCCAATTTACATGGAGGTGAGTAAATGGGATTCCAAAACCTTGAATTTTAGTGAAACTCAATAATTATGAATGGAGCAAATGGTACTTAAAGGAGGGTGCACATAAAGACACTTTCATTCTGTGATTCTGAGTGAGAGGTACATTGGCAATTGGTAGCATTTCTGTTTTGGTGATTTTTATAGCTGTACAAGTCAGTCATTTCCAAAGGTACCTGTTTAAATTATTTTTTAATAAAACTATGACCTTTAACAGAAGT
Source organism: Protopterus annectens (assembly GCF_019279795.1). Lineage (NCBI taxonomy): Eukaryota > Metazoa > Chordata > Ceratodontiformes > Protopteridae > Protopterus > Protopterus annectens. The sequence continues at coordinate 1,868,262,025 of NC_056726.1, read as the reverse complement.
TGTTATAAGTTACTGGAGTAATGTTTGACTGAAATTTATGCATACAACTGTTGCTATTTTAAATAATTGATTTCAGTCCCATATGCAGTTGTATATACAGATTTACATTGCAAATGTGCAATATATAAAGGCAGATTTATGGATCATCCACAATCTTACTAGTAATTCCTTGTGATATGTGGTGTAACTATAGAAATATATGGATTCTGACACTATCCATATGTGCTATGTTATGTGGATATTATGGATATTTCTAAATTCATTATTCCTAACAAAACTGTTAAAAGCATCTGCTGTTGCTGTTATGGATATTTCTTCAATGATGCTTCTAAGCAAAGGTGTTATCACTAGTGACTCAATATACAATGGATCTGGATTGTCTACAGCCTGCCTATGAATCCTGAGATTTTCTGATGCTTTCTGTAAACTGCTCAACTGCTACTTTCTGCAGTATTTTCATGTGAAATGTATGCAGACTCTTGTGGCATAATGCTGTTGTCTTTGGACTTCAGTTCAACATATATGCACTATGAAGGGTTCTAATCTCACTCACAAACTCTAAAAATATTGCAAGTCATGTTTATTTTACACGTTATGTATTAAGGCATTGTTTTTACTTTTTATATATCACTTTAGTATTAGCCACAGACAATGTTATACAGACCTTTGCACTGCACAGTGTGCATCAACCTCAAGTGCACATAAGAGTGGTATGTGTTTGTCAAATGTTCTGTATGTTTTAGTTGTGTTCACTTGGTTAATGATGGCAATTATGTGATCATTAATGATGTTTTTTCCCCTTACAATAGTTGAAGTCCATCCCTCTTCCACAGCACCATCTTCCCAAAAGGGATTGTCAGGTGTGTTTTTTGTATTCCTCAAATATGTCATGTATGTTGACCTTGTAACCTAATTATAACCCCATGTATGTTGATTTAGTGAAATATACACTCAGTAGACCTCCTGTAAAGTCATTATTATTTGTAACATTGCAGTGCGATATTTATGTCATATGTCTTTGATGCTATCCATTGTGTAATGTAAGCACATTGTCTTGATCGTTGTCTTTGTATCTTGTAGCACATCAGTTATCTGTATCACCCATCAGCCCATCCAGTAATCATGACATGGCTTCTGATGTGTCTTTGCATGGTATTGTGGCCTGTGGCTCACAGGACCTTGATGTGCTGGGAGAGTCCATCCAAGATGTTGACAGTGATGTTGCAGCAGCTGTAGCCTCACATGATGAGGTCAACTTATCTAGCCATTTAGAGGATAATGGGACATTGGATATTGAACAAGGTGAGGTTGTTGAATGGCAGACCTCAGCTGAAATAGCTGCTAATGCCAGTTCCTCACAGCAACCAGAAACAGGGCATAGTGGTAGATGTAGGCATCCAGATGTTATGCATGTTCAGCTGCCAGAGGGTGCCTAATCTCCTGCTGCAGGCAAATTTACTTTCACAGCAATGGTATCAGTCAGACATCCATGCACTTCATGCCACAGATCATGTGGCACACCTCCTATGTGTGATGCATAAAGGACATGATCACAGACACAGTGAGATAATGTCTTCATTGGCCACTCAAATTGAGAGTTTGTTAGCTGTGGCATGATTGGTAGAAAACCAAGCTTTTATGGTACTGCATTCCCTAACTGTGCCGAGCAGATTGCATCATGGGAGAGGCAACCCACCTGCTTACAGAACCATTACTGGCCATTGAACATCAGTGTCTATTGACTAACCTGCACAGAGTTCCACTGTTGGCCCACCTGCTGAGGTGTTGCCAATCACAGTAAGGCCTTCAACTTGCAGTTATGCTCTTTCACCTCAACATAGTGTTTTCACCCCATCAATTTTCTCTGTGGACCAATCAGGGCAGCATGTTTCTGTACATGGTCGGGGCAGAGTGGACTGTGGTGTGAGATGCCAGTGAGGCCATCCTAGACTGCGATAGAGTATACTAAACAGTGTCATAAACATAGCTTGTTCATTGTATTGAATTACCACTTTACTGCAATATATTTTTCTGTGGCTATTAAATGTTCTACATTATGTCCTGTGTTATCATTTTTACGTTATTATATTGTAGACATAGGAATGTGTAGCAGTGATGTGTGTCCCTTATTTTTTTTCATACAGTCATACAACAATCTGATTGTGTATGCATACCTTTGTCAGTTGCTCTCTGAACCCTGTTGTGACACATTTGCATCTGACGTTCATATTGTAATATATTATGATAATGGTGTTATGTCTGATGCTCAGTGTGTACATCCAGTGGGTAATTGTCATTAGATGCAGCCCATGCTGCTGTGGTGGGATAACACCTGAACATCAGTGTTTAATCTGTGCACTCATGTACATAAGGTTTGTCATGACTCAAACTGGAAGATCAGTTGCTGCTGTGTTGCCTGGGTTTACACTTGTGGTCACACCTTACATTGCCTGCGCCTGTGTCTTCTGTCCCCTAGGTTTTTGTGCTCCTCTTTTCATATCAGTGAGATGTGCTCTTCAGACATCTCGGGTTCATGGGGTAGTTCACCCACACCTGCTGCTGAAAGACCACCATGTGCTCTAGTTATCATGTTGTGCAGCATGGCACACAGTGTTATTACCTGTGCTGCCTTCTCATGTGTTTATTGCATTGAATTTCCTGATGTGTCCAGACATCTGCACCTAATCTTCAGTACAGCAAACTCGCACTCTGTGGCATTTCTGGTTGTTACGTGTGCTCTATTGAAGACTTTATGAGCCGGGTTGGATGGTTGTCTGTATGGGGTCATTAGACATGGCTCAAGTGGATAGCCATAGTCACCTGTTGTGGGCAATGAAAACTCATTTGGTCAAAATGGATATTGTTGTGGCTCATTTATTCAGAGGTCTATCTCAATGCTATTTAACAGTTCTGTGTTGCATTTAATGATTTGTTTGAATTTATCAGTGTTTCTCAGCCTGCACTTATTAAAGAAATGACATCTGTTTGTTATTGTATTGCTCTTAGGTCATTAGGTTGTTTTAACAGTATCCTGATATTCCCATATCTCATCTAATATTGCAAAAGCTGTTCTGAGTTTGCTAAAATATTTCTAGGTTTCGCAATGTTATTATGTGTTTGTAGTTTTCTTATGTTTACATACATTTTTTGTATTTGAGAACATTTCTCATGGTTTGTGATCTTATTTCCAATGATTTCTGATACTGCAGGAGTTCTGCCTTTTTTGTAAAGCACTTGTTACTGCACTTGAACTCAAAACCAGTTTTATTCTGCACTCTGGTGGGAGAAGAGGACCAGTTCAAACCATCTTAGGAACTGCTGGTGAAAGGCTCATTGCGTGTTTATCATATTGGCCTGATGGCTTAACCATGTAAAAGTCTTTCATCCTGCTGTTAGCCTTACATTTTTGTAAAACTTTGCTCATTTGTTCAGAGCTTCCCTGTGCCTGGACTGGACACCTGTGACTACAAGACAATGCATCTAAAGTCATCTGTGGGACTACAAAACAGATACATATATTTTTTTGCACTTATGCTAGCTCAGTGCTATTTAACAGTTCTGTGCTGCATTTATTGACTTGTTTGACACTTGTTAAAGAAACACCATCTGTGACTGTACTGCTCTTAGGCTGTATTAATAGTATCCTGATACTGTCTAACCTCCTCTAAAACTGCAATAGCTCTTCTGAGTATGCCAATGTTCTCATGAATTTGTCAAAATGTTTCTACGTATTGCAAAGTTTTTGTGTTTGCAGAAGTTTTCCTACATATGCATGCATTTCTTGTATTTGGGAACATTTCTCAAGGTCTGTTAATTTACTTGCAAGGATTCCTGATACTGCATGAGTTCTGCCTTTTGTTGTAAAGCATTTGTTACTGCACTTGAGTTCAAAACCAACTTATTTTAGATTAAGAAGGTGTTATTCTGCACTTCAGTGGGACAGAGGGATGATTCAACCCATTCAATCTGGGAACTCCTGGTGGAAGATTTATTGTGTGTATGTTTGACTGGCCTGAGGGCTTAACTGTATAAAAGTATTTCATTCTGCTGATATAAAAGCTTTGCCTTTCAGCATTGTGCAAACACTGTTACCAGTGCCTTGTATATATATAGATCTTTCCCGTTTAAAATCCTTTGTAGGAAATACTTTTCATACTATCCCACTGTTCATAGCTGCTTAACTCATTACATCTGAGTGACGCCTCCAGGTGCATCTGCCGTTATCTCCTACTGCTCCTCTAGGCATCAAATATTGCTTGTTCATATTTGCATTAATAACTCCAAAACCATGCTACATACAAGGTATCAGAATATTTTATCTTGAAGGATACAAGATGGCAAACACAATTGTATTGATATTTGACCTATATTAGTGAGTATTTGTTAGAATTGTAAGGTGATAAACTTCATTTTTTAAAGGTTCAAGCCACGCCCACTGGAAGTTAAAGGTACACACTCAAAAGAGCTGTACTGGAGGGAATGAGTTAAAGAACTGCCAGTTTTTGCAAAGAACAGCACTACTGCAGGTCAACTTATAGTATGCTACTAAACACTATCACTTAGATCTTTAAGTGACTCTCCCCTGCTCCTTCCCATCTACTAAGAATTAGGTATAATGGATAGGTCCTTCCCTGTCATCTGTGTTTCTGGCCTGGTGAATAGGGGCACATCCTGAGGCAGTGTAGTAACTGCCTCATGTTCATTGGCAACTGTTTAATTTCAGATCAGTCAAACACAGTATGTAAGGGATGTAGAATCTCAATGTCATCGGAGGCAAAGCTCTCACATGCACACATGAAAAATGCAAACCATATTGTCAGAGTTATACCCAAAATACTGACTCCCACCACTAAGAACAAACACATAGACCCACATATGTGGAGATAATCACTTGTAATCTACCCAAATCGTCAAGACTTCCTAAAAGCATCTCTCAGTGGCCCCACATAAACTCAAAAAAGACAGCACCTCACACAACACACAACTCTGAAATTCATAGTAGCCCTGTTTCCAAGCCCATAAGGAAACACACCACACAGCCAAACATTCTAGTTATTGAGGATTCCATTGTAAGACATACTGATTTCCCCCCTTACTAGGCTAAACAAGGAGGAGATTACAGTAAGGTGTCTGGAGCCAGGATCTGCCAGATCATGCATGCAGTTAGGTCTTTAAACCACAAGTATTAGTGTGACATGGTCATAATCCATGTGGATGTAAATGACTTCACTGGACTATATGAAGAAAAACATGAAGAAGCTCTCTAAATATGTGTCCCAGGTGGGTATGAATATATCTTTCAGTAGCATCCTACCTTCACTAATGATGATGCCACAGTATCAGTAAAATATGATTGACTTCAACAATTGGCTTAGTTTTTGGTATCACAACAGGGGGGATTCAATATCTGTGAACCTGGGAAGACATGATCGAGAACCACAATGATTTGCCAGAGATGGTTTCTTCTTGTCACCACTTGGCTTCTGGATAATAGCAAACATTTTACCTATCCCTGCGGTACCTTTTTAGGCTATGCCACATTAGTAACACTCCAACATTACAAAAATCACTCACGATCACCTAAAGGTACTGCTGCTCAATGGTAGAAGTTTAAATAAAAAAATACACTCCCTGGAAGCACTTCTCACCCTGGAAAATGCAGACATATGTGCAGTAATGGAAACATAGTTCAGAAACATGGACCCCAGTTATTAAAGGCTATGCACCTGTGACACCCATGTCCTGGCCCAGCAATCAATAAGCCTCACTCCTCACCACTAACACTAGAGAGGGTGTCTCATATATGTGGAAAGGATAACAAATATACACAGTAAAGTGCAATTTCCCTTAAGAGCACACAGAGACTGCAGCCAGTCTGGGACTGGTTGCTCCCTTGCTCTCCAGGTCCCCAAAAAGATTCCCCACTGGCACAGCTATAGGGTCCAGATCTCAGCCTAGTGGGCAAGCTAAAACCTCTAGCACCCTCTCTGTCCAACCAGTGCTTTGTGTCCTTGCCCAAGTAGCTGACACACACACACACACACACACACACACACACACACACACACACACACACACACACACACACACACACACACACACACACACTCATGCACTTTGAGAAGAGTTTATACAACCACACAGACTCCTGGGGAAGGCTGGCACAGTTTCTGCAGCTGTGCCCCTTTCTCCCAGACTATATATTAGTTCCACTTGCCACCACCCACTAATATTTATCAGCTAATCAAAGGCCCTTAAAAGGGTGTCCAATTATTACTGTGCAATATTATTACCAATTTGGTAGAATAGCCCAGGGCTAAAGTTATTAGAGTGGCTTTGTACAATTTTACCAAAGGCATGCAAGTACTCTTAAGAGCTTAAATTATCTCTACACAAAACAGCCACAGTTGAAAGGTTTTAAATATTTAATAATACATAATAAAAACACAGTATAATACTTCTTACTACACAGTGCTAGTCAAGAGTTCAGAGATCACACAGAAATGCTTAAAATAATTCAGTAGTACAGTTCTGACATCACAGAAAAACACTTAGTCTAATCTTTCTAGTCCCTAGATATTTTTAAAAGAAAACACAAGTCTAAGATAACTTACATATGAGCAAGACAGGGCTGCGAGTTGGATGATCAAGACAAAAATGCTTATTGCCTTCTGATTCTCTGTTTAAATTGAAATTGCAGTTCTGACTTACATGAAATCATTTTTTACACCTTCCTGGGGTTCCCAGGCTGACAGAAACTGCACTTAAATTCTTTTACAACTAGGCAGAAACCAGAGCAAAAAAGGACATTTCACATGTAAACTCTGGTCATTAACTTTAGCCTTAAAACAATAGGCAGGAAACCTTCATCTAGCCCAGCCATTGCAGATTTGCAAACATTAAATACAGTCATGAAATGATTGACTTAGCTTTCTTACAGTAGACTGCACAGTTGTCACATTTTTTCCAGTTTTACATGTAACAGTATTTCTTTACATTTAAGACAACAAGCCTGTGTCTTACATTAATATTTACAAATTATAGAATTATCTATAAAATTCTCTCTGGCTAGGCTGGCAGCCTTCACATTTCTCCCCCCCAATCTTCACATATCTCCCCCTGGAGAACTCAAGCTAGTTTTTGAAGTGACCCTTGAGAAATGCCGCTTGAGAGGGTTAGGTCTATCTGAGTGTACCTACCCCATTCCCTGTCTTGATAGCCCATCTGCATTTGCATTGCTACTCCCACTGCGGTGCTGCACTGACATATCATATGCTTGCAACCCTGGGCTCCAACTTAGAAACTTGGCATTTTGCTGGCTGGCTCTGTTTAACCATATTAGGGGGTTGTGATCTGTTATAACAGTGAATTTCCTTCCATACAGATAAGGCTGAAGTTTCTGCAGTGCCACACTATAGACAGACATTCCTTTTCTACAGCTGCATAACATTCCTCCCTGGCTTGGAGCCTATGACTGAGATAAACAACTGGGTGCTCTTCTCCCTCTGAAGAAATCTGGCTAAGTACAGTCCCCACCCCATGGTTTGAAGCATCCACCTGCACAACAAATTATTTACTGTAATCTGGACTGGCTAACACAGGGGGTCCTCCCAAAGCTTATTTAAGCTTCTGGAATGCCTTCTCAAATGCTGGGGTCCACACTACCTTATCTGGCCTGTTCTTCCTTGTCAGGTCTGTGAGGGGAGCAGTTATGGTACTATAACTGGGGACAAACTTTCTGTAGTATGCTGCTGTCCCTAAGAATGTCCTCACCTGCTTTTTGGTAACAGGTGCAGGCCATGCCTGAATGGCTTCCACTTTGGTAGGTTCTGGCCTTATCTTACCACTCCCCACTCTATGTCCTAGGTAGGAGACCTCTGCCATACCCACCTGACATTTGCTCGGCTTAATGGTCAACCCTGCCCTCAGTAGTCTGCCAAGTACCTCCCTGACATGAAGATGCTCTGGCCAGGAATAGCTGTAGATGGCAATGCCGTCTAGGTAAGCAATGGAAAACCATCCTGCTCCTGCTAGGATATGATCTAAGAGCCTCTGGAGAGTTGCTGGTGCATTCTTCATCCCAAAGGGCATCTTTGTGAACTCATATAAGCCAACAGGAGTCACAAAGGCTGAATTTTCTCTGGCACTGGGAGTCAAGGGCAACTGCCAGTAACCCTTGGTAAGATCAATGGTTGTAAGATACTTAGCCCCACCTCGCTGCTCTAGGGCCTCATCTGTCCTAGGCATGGCGTAAGCATCTGACTTTGTGTGACTATTTAATTTCCTGTAGTCCACACAACCTGGTGCTGCCATCCTTCTTTGGCACCAGCACCACTGGGGAGGCCCAGGGACTGCTGGACTCTTGAATCACCCCTAGTTCCAACATCCCTTGTACCTCCTCCCTCAGGATCTGTCTGACTCTCTCAGGCACCCTATAAGGGGCCTGCCTAATAGGCCTTTGGGGTCCTGTATCCACCTGGTGCTGCACCAGGTGGGTGCACCCTGGCTTCCCATTGAACATGTCCCCAAATTCCTGCAACACTGCTCTGATTTCTTGAACCTGGGTAGAAGATAGCTGCTGTGACATTGCTACCCCTTCCACTGAGGTGTCAGCCAGAGCCTCACTGAGGAGATCAGTCCCCAGATCTCCCTCAGACTCCTCCTGCAATCCACTGCAAATGCTCAGCACAAGGGCCTCCTTTTCATGGTAAGGTTTCATCATGTTAACATGGTACACTTTGTGCCCCTGCCTTCTGCCTAGCAGTTCCACCATGTAGTTAAAATCACTTACCTTTCTTACCACCTTGTAAGATCCCTCCCAAACTGCTTGCAGCTTGCTGTGTCTGATAGGAATGAGAACCATAACTGCTGCCCCACAGCATACTCTCTAGCTCGAGCATTCCTGTCATACCACACCTTTTTCTGTTGTTATGCTTTTGCCAGGTTCTCCTGGGCCAAGCCAATGAGGTCCCTGAGCCTTGTCCTAAGGTCTAGGACGTATGCCACAATAAACTCCTTGTGAGACTTGCACTCACCTTCCCACTCATCTTGAATTAAATCTAAAGGTCCCCTCACCATATGCCCATACAGCAACTCAAAGGGTGAAAAACCTGTGGATTCCTGGGGCACCTTTCTGTAAGCAAACAGCAGATGGGGCAAATATTTGTCCCACTCCCTCTTAAACTAATCTGCAAATGCCCATAGAATAGACTTGATTGTAGAGTTTAAACTCTCAACAAAACCATTAATCTGGGGATGGTAGGGGTGGTCGTCATGTGCTTCACCCCACAGGACTTCCACAGACAAGCCAGCAGGTCTGACATGAAATTGGCACCTCTGTCAGTCAGTGTTTCTTTTGGGAAACCTTCCCTGCTGAAAATCTCTAACAAATCATTTGCCACCTTTTCTGCCTCAATGGAGGACAAAGCCACTGTCTCAGGGTATTGTGTAGCATAATCCACTACCACTAGGATATACTTTTTCCCTGTGGAACTTGGGGTACTCGGAGGGCCCACAATATCCATAACTACCATCTGAAATGGCTCCTCAATCACAGGCAAAGGTATCAAAGAAGCTCTCACCTTGTCTCCTGCCTTGCCTACCTTTTGGCCCTGCTCACAGGTCCTGCAGTACCCTGTTACATCTCTGAAAATTCCAGGCCAATAGAAGTTCTGCATAATATGCCTCTTTGTATGTTTTATGCCCATATGACCTGCAAAGGGAATATCATGGGCTATGGCTAGAAGCACCAGATGGTAGGCTCTAGGCACAACCAACAGCTGTACTCTCTCACCTTATAGCCCTCCCTCTGGAGTCCACTATCTATTTAGTTACCCTTTGTCCCAGTATACAGATTCCCCCTTTTCTTGAGAATAAGGTGCCTCCCTAGCTACCTGCCTCAGTCCTTGCCGTGTAGGGTCTGAAAGCTGAACCTGTCTCAACTCTGTCCTTGTAATCCTTCCCACCTCCCCTTCCATAGGAAGTCTAGTATCCTCTGACAGTGGTGCTTCACTGTCAGCCAGGTTACTACTACTCACCTCTACCTTTGCAGTCACTCTGTCCTAGGGACCATCAGTACCCCCAAGCATCTATGGCTCACCTTTAGTCTCACTGCTACAGGGTAGCACCCTCCCTGAAGTAACCACTTCACTAGTCCTGGCTGCAAGTATGCAGTCTGTCTGGGTCTCCCCAGGTTAACAGACCCACATGCTTGTCTCCTAGCCTTACTGCATGTAACTGCATAAGCACATGGTACTGCTGCATCCAAATCCTTCTCTATCAGGACTTCTGCAGGATAGTAGTTTGGTACCCCTGTTGTCTCAAGACAACCTACTATTGGTATTTTGTCTTCCCCACTTGCTGGCTCCCTCATCTTTGGTTCCCCACCTTGCTTCTGTGGACACCTGTATGCTACATGGCCCCACTGGTTGCATTCAAAACATTTAACCCTACCTCAAGGACATATATCTGGACTAGTGGCTTTCCCTGCTACTGGCAGATTCTGTTGTGGCAGTCTGTGTTGCCCACCATGGGTTCCTTTAGACCCATGAACAGTACTGGGAGTCCTCTTCTTGTTCAGGCCTGCCCTGCTTGCCAGGTTAGGTCTCCCTTCTTCCCCAACTCATCTGAAGTAGCACATTGTTTATCAGCTAACCAGATCCTCATGTCATCAGGCAAAGTGCTAAGGGCTTGTTCCCTCACTAAAAGGTCTGCCAGCCCTTCAAAAGTGGTGACCTGACATTCACTCACCCACCTATGTAAATAAGTTCTCAGTTCAGCAACATATTCACACAGACTTACATCTGCCTTGCATCTATGCTCACTAAACATTTTCCTATACATTTCAGGTGTTAGCTTAAACAATTCTAACAAACAAATTTTTTACAGCAGTATAATCAAAACATGCAACCTTAGACATCTTTGACAAAACAGTTACAGCTTTACCATGGAGTAAGAGGATCAGGAACCGTACCCAGAGCCCTTGGTCAACTTCATACTGTTTACATACCATCTCAAACATATGAATGAAACTATCAAAATTATCCCCCTCTTTAAACTGTGGAAAAATTTACTGACCTTTTGTGCTTCTGGGGTCCAATTACTCCCTTTCTCGGTACCTCCATGACTCTGGCAAAATGTCAGCATCTCCTTCTCATGCTGCCTCTGCCTCTCTTTTTTCTCAGCTTCTAAGTGTAGCAATTTCTCATTCTCCTCACTCTCTAGATGCCTCAGTCTCTCAGCTGCTTCTAATTCCACACACCTGGCCTCCAACTCAAGTCTCTTTAGCTCCAGCTGGATTTTTAAGTCCACTGCAGAAAGGTCGAGCTGTCCATTATCCAAGGGTATTGCATCTCCACTGCCAGTCTGATTGTCCTCCTGGTTGCTGTTTTCTGATGCAGCTGTAATCAAGACTGCAATCAGGTCTGCCTTAGACAGGTTTCCATGCAACAGACCCCTAGCCTGGCACATCTCCACCAGCTGGCTCCTTGTCAGCTTTCCATACTCCTCTGCTGACATGCTGCCTGCTCACCCTGACTAACTAAGCTAACAAAAGTAATAAAACAATTGTGATCTGAACTCTGAGTATTCACTACATGGCTGTTTTAGAGTACAAAAACATCTTCAAAGCTCACTGTACACAAGCTACAGAATTCACTCTACCCACACCACTACAAGCCAATTAGTATTTGCCAACTAATTAATATGTGATGTGGATATCCCACTGCTGCCAAACAATTAATATGTGAAGCCCGTGCCCTGGCCCAGCAATCAAGGAGCCTCGATCCTCACCTCTAACTCTATAGAGGGTGTCTCAAATATGAGGAAAGGATAACAAATACACACAGTAAAGTGCAATTTCCCTTAAGAGCACACAGAGATCACAGTCAGTCTGGGGCTGGTTGCTCCCCTGCTCTCCAGGTCCCTAATAAGACTCCCCAGTGGCACAGCTATAGGGTCCAGATGTCAGCCGAGTGGGCAAGCTAAAACCTCTAGCACCCTCTCTGTCCAATCAGTGATTCATGTCCCTGCCCAAGTAGCTGACACATAAACACTCATGCATCTTGAGAAGAGTTTATACAACCACACATACACTCCTGGGGAAGGCTGGCACAGTTTCTCCAGTTGTGCCTCTTCCTCCCAGGCTATATGGTAGTTCTACTTGCCACCACCCACTAATACTTATCAGCTACTCAAAGGCCCTTAAAAGGATGTCCAATTAATATTGTGCAATATTATTATCCAATTGGTAGTATAGCCCAGGGCTAAAGCTATTAGAATGTCTTTGTACAATTTTATCAAAGGCATGTAAGTACTCTTAAGAGCTTAAATGATCTCTACACAAAATAGCCACAGTTGAAAGGTTTTAAAATATTTAATAATTAATAAAAACACCAGATAATACTTCTTGCTGCATAGTGTTAGTCAAGAGTTCAGATATCACACAGAAATACCTAAAAAAAATCAGTAGTACAGTTCTGACATTGCAAAAAAAAACCACTTATTCTAATCTTTCTAGTTCCTAGCTATTTCTAAAAGAAAACACAAGTCTAAGATAACTTACATATGAGCAAGACAGTACTGTGAGTTGGATGATCAAGACAAACATGTTTAATGCCTTCTGATTCTCTCTGTTTAAATTGAAATTGCAGTTCTGATTTACATTACACCACTCTTTTACACCTTCCTGGGTTTCCAAGCAGATAGAAACTGCATTTACATTCTTTTATACTTAGGCAGAAATTAGAGCAATAAAGGACATTTCATATGTAAGCTCTGGTCATTACCTTTAGCCTTAAAACAATAGGCAGGAAGCCTTCATCTAGTCCGGCCGGAGCCAAATTGTAAACATCAAAGACGGTCATGAAATGCTTGACTTAGCTTCCTTACATTAGAGTGCACTGTTGTCACATTTTTCCAATTCCATATGTAACAGAATTTCTTTGCATTTAAGACAACAAGCCTGTGTCTTACATTGATATTTACAAATTATAGAATTATCTATAAAATTCTCTCTGGCTAGGCTGGCAGACTTCACATTTCTACCGCCAATCTTCACAGCACCTTTCATATGTTTTAACCCCTCTCAGGATAAAACAAAGGGAGGGTGTTTCTCAGTTTTCATAAAGGACAAGTACACTGCTAGACTGGTTTAACAACATGACTCACTTGAGATGCTCCATGCCCAACTAACCACAGGTGCAGCCCCTTATCATATTTTTGCTAGCTACAGATCCCCTAACATGAGACTGGAAACCACACTTCCTACCTAAATCTATTGGAAACTCTTGCATTCAGCCTAACACCATATTTATGGGTGACTTCCACTACCTCTTCATGGGAACCTTACATGACTCATAATTCACTTGATCAAAGATTTTTGGACTTAATCAATGCAAACACACTGGAGCAACTAGTTAGCTCCCCATCTAGAGGTACAAACATCCTAAACATGGTACTCATGAACATGGGGTGATGTTGCTTCCTCCCATGTATTAAATCCTCTCTGGTAAGATATGACCAGAAAATTATCTCATTTAGTACCAAAACTAACCTAGAACCCCCATCAAACTCCAAACCTATTAAGTATTTTGCTAAGGCCAATTACCTCAAAGTAACAGCTTATTAAATGTTCAAGCATAACAGTGAGGTCTACTTTGTGCTATACACAAAAGTACTGTACAACCACAATTATAGCAGTTTAGAGGAGGGAGAACCTGCCTGAGTTAAACATATGATTACTGGCAAAAATGTACCACCCTGGTTGACCTCCAGCATAAATACACTATTCAGCAAAAAGGGAAGAAATCCTCTCCAAAGCCCAGAATGAACAAGCAAAACAGTACAAAAAAACACTAAACAGTCTAAACAAATACATTTGAGAGCTGGTTAAAACTGTCAAAGCAAATTATGATGCACAGATAGCCTCTCAGATGAAAGAAAACAATAAGACATTTTAATTATGTTCATAACCTTTGGGGAAATGCTCAGCAATGTGATGATTTCATCATGAATGGCAAAACCTACACCTGGCCTGAAACTGTAGCAAGCCTGTTCAGTTCAAACTTCTGCCCCTATCACTTCCTACCACACTCAAAGAAATATCCACAACCATCCCCCTGCTGGTCATTTTAAGGGAACAGGTCCTTACTGCACTTGCTAAAGCCAAAAACACAGCCTCCAAGGGTCCTTTACAACATTCCAGGATGTTTCTTAAATAGCTTAAAACAGAATCTATCAGAACCACTAGAAACTCTAACCACAGCCTCAGGACATGCTTTGTACCAGAGGAATGGAGAACTGCAACAGTCATCCCTCAGCACAAGGTGGTCCATCAACTGAACGGGAGAACTACAGACCCATAAGCTTGACCAGTTTTACTTGCAAAACCATGGAGAGAATTGTCATAGACCTGATCAATAATGACATAGGAAACCACTGGAATTGACCCAATTTGCTTTGTCAAAGGGAGGTCTTGTCTGCTCAATCTGGAGAAATTCTTCAAGAAAGTCACCAGGGCCATGGATGAGGGTAAAATGTTATACACTGCTTATCCTGACCTGGCCAAAGCTTTCAACAGAATCCCTCCTTCAGGGATCATAGGCATAATTTCCTACATCATCAGATGGATAACAAACTGGCTCACTGACAGGGCACATGTTGTCCAGATAAGAAACATGTTACTAGTGGTGTCCCGGTTTACTTTTGATAGGTTGAAAATCAACTTACCGAACGGCCCTTTGTGCAAACAGGAATGACGAAAATCGTCAGTCCGATCTGCACCGAAATTCGAAAATCAGCAAATCAAAAACCAAATTCACTGATTTTTGAACTTCAATTCAAAGACAAAGCGTAATGCAGGGGGGCTGCTCCCCCCACACCCACCTACTTTATTATTCTAACACTGAGTAAGGTCGCACTATAGTGGAGAAAGAGTCCACTTCCCGATCCTCACTATAATGCACCTCGCACCAAAAATGCCGAATCTGCAATGAACAAATGTTACTGTGCATTCACTCATTGCACATTCAATGCATTTTGTTTTTGGCCTTCCGAAAACTTGAAAAAGACCTTTTGAACTTTTGTATTTCATACATGTGCATTACACACATGTAAAGGTAAACCGGTGTCCCACATGTCTCACTGCTGGGAACCTGCCTGTTTGGTATACACTTCACAGAAGTGAAGGAAAATGTTAGGGACCACAGGCTCACCAAGTTCACCAATGGCTGTAAGCTGGGAGCAATCACTGCATTCCCAAATGATGTTAACATCCTACAAACAGGCCTAAAAATAACTAACGACTGGTGCCAAAACCATGGTCTGAGACTAAATGCTAAAAGTTTAGTGGTGTAACAGTTTGCATTGTCACCTCACAGGAAGAGGTTGTCTAGTTTGATTTTCAGCTGGGGTGTCCTGCATGTCCTCCCTGAGTTTGTGCGGATTTCCTCTTGGTGCTCCAGTTTCATCGCTCATTACAAAGACATGCTGAAAAAATTATTTTAATTGGTGTGCTCTGCTTCTATGTGGTGCTGGATCCAAAGTCTTCTTAAGAAACACAGTCTTGCTGGCTGTTTACTGCTGAATCAGAGACACAGAGCTTTGCATGACTCCATCTGTAGTCTGTTTAAAGCACCAAGGCTTTCAAACTGCACACTGATAAAGAAATATATTTTGCAGCTATAAGCACAGTTACAGATAACTTATTTTATAACAAACAACACATACTCTTTCTGTTAGTTTGTAGCATATATTCACAAAGTTTTTCTTCATTACAGATATGAATGATGACTTCTACAAAATACCTCTCTCTGTTCCTTTCTCACATAACTAAACTACTATAATTGTTATATAGAGTGCTAGTCACGCACATAGATGTTGTTATTTCCTCATGGTATCTTTTTTGACCTTCTGTGGGAAGTCACATAATGTCTGCTTTTAGACTTTTCTATTATCCTGTCAGCAGTTCTGCTGATGTGAAAATGCACAAATGCACACAATCAGATGAAAGGAAACATCTGGTCTGTTGTTATTGAAAAAACATCACGTATTGCTGAGTTTATTTATTTGTTCTGCTATCATGAGAAAAGCATGTGATCCAATATTGCTTTATTAGGCTTTTCTTGATGATGTGCAGAGATGCCTGTTATACATGTAGTATGAATGCACATTTTACATTGCTAAACTCTATACATATATTCAAGCAAACATTTTATTCTATGCTTTATCTTTCAGCATATTTACAACAGAATTAATTTCAGCCTTATATTCATAATCTCTAACAATTCCCTCTTTTTTAAACATACTCAAAACACTGTAAGAAACACATTAAGAAACAAAACCTTTAGTCTTCTTTTGATAAAAGTCAAAATCTAATTTTACAAAGTTAATACAATGATATTAAGTATTACTACCAAAACTGAATGTATTTAACAAAACAAGAACAGTGAACTTGTAAAAATAAAAATAATGAAACGCAACTGAATATAAGGAAAAGGTTTAATACATAAACAAGACCTGAGCGCTTTCACCCGTCACAACGCGGGTTTCATCAGAGTGGTCTTAAAATTAAAGCAGCTGATTTATATACTGTATCTAATTGCATCAATCACTAATAATCAATTAACTTAAATGCCTAAAATCATTTAAAAAAAAAAAAAATATATATATATATATATATATATATATATATATATATATATATATATATATATATATATGCACATACTTTATAAGAATTCATTATAATATAATAACTTATACAACTGTTGTATGTATGTACAATAAAAAGCTTCACATAAAAAACATCACATTAAACACGACACCAATAATAGATTTACATTAATAATAAATCATTGAAAAAATAATATGATTTGTAACTTGTAACTATTCATTAGAAAAATACCAAAACTATTAATAGAGTATCTAACTTAACATCAGTCACCTAATATTTGATTTAAAACGTAAAAAACTAACTAAATACATCCTTAACTAACACTACTAGTATTTGTAATGTACTAAGTAACTCTAGAAATGTATGTTAATGAAATATTAAATTATATACACATAGATATAAATTTAAGAATCAAAAAGTTAACATAATAAATTTACTAATAATTTATAAAATAGTATTAAATGTTTAATGAGTTCATTTTTAAGTAACTAGCTATGGAAATATATTCATTTATTCCAGGTTTGCTACACGCATTTAACCTTAGTTGCCATAGACACTCTTTAAATTCAAGCAGTGCATTAACATCTCCTTCTTTGTCAATGTTTTGTGGGATCCTATCATTCACAAAGAAAAGAAATTTCTTAAAATCTGGACAGTTTTTACTATGCATATACAAGGAATTTGTTTCTTTTTTGTTTTTAATATCTCTAATATGCTCGTTTATTCTTTCTTTAAGCTTCCTAATAGTCTTCCCAATGTAAAATGCTTGACATGATAGACATGTTGCTACATAAATTACTAACTTAGTGTTACAATTTACGTGCCCTGGACATCTAATAGTTCTTTTATATCCCTTTATTGTAACATAAGTCCCGTCCATAATAAATCTACATGATCTGCAAAACCCACATTTTTTCATTCTAGAATTTCTAAATAAAACTTCACTCTCAAAATAATCTTTAAGGTTCTTGCCCCTACTAAAAACAAAAGTTGGGGCTTGACCTAAGTCTTGCAACATCTCTGCTTGATTACAAAAAACTTTTTCCCATGTGTCTCTAATACTGCTTAACATAACAAGTGTAAGGTTACTAAATGGTAATACCATAGCCTTTGATTTCAAACTGTTAGTACCTTTTTTAATATTATGCTGGTTTATTATACCGTGTTTCAATATTGGTTTGTAATCAGAGTTTATTTATTTGTTCTGCTACCATGAGAAAAGCATGTGATCCAATATTGCTTTGTTAGGCTTTTCTTGATGATGTGCAGAGATGCCTGCTATACATGTAGTATGAATGCACATTTTACATTGCTAAACTCTATACATATATTCAAGCAAACATTTTATTCTATGCTTTATCTTTCAGCATATTTACAACAGAATTAATTTCAGCCTTATATTCATAATCTCTAACAATTCCCTCTTTTTTAAACATACTCAAAACACTGTAGGAAAAACATTAAGAAACAAAACCTTTAGTCTTCTTTTGATACAAGTCAAAATCTAATTTTACAAAGTTAATACAATGATATTAAGTATTACTACCAAAACTGAATGTATTCAACAACATTTTCTTTTGCAGACCATTCTGTGAAAATATTTTATCAGTTATAAGTTGTGTCTGCTTTAGTTTTATTTTTAACTTGATTAATTTATTCTTTTGCAATTACAGAATTTAATTTATGGCTTAGAACTATTTCATTAACTCTTTGCAACTGTTGAATTAATTATAAGAGACAAGAACTATGTGCTACTGCAAGCATTTATGCACTGCTGAAAATATACAGTTTTAATGTCATTGTATACAGTTTTAATGTAATTTTAATGATAATATTGTGTTCATGTTTCTGAACTGCCCATTAACATCTTGGTAAAATACTGAACTGGGCTTAAATAATAAATATTTGAATGCAATTATTTCAGTATATTTAATACTTGAGGATTTAAAAAAACATAATTTATACACTAGAGAATGCTATGTACATATTATTCCATTAGATGTATAAACACAATATTTCATTTTCCTTTAACTGGGGTAACCAATACTAGTACAGATAAAATGATGGTCCAAAAACCAATAATAAGACTCCAACTTAAAAAAACAGTGATAATATTAAAACTTGACAAATTAATTTTGAACTTATTACAATGTATCCTGTACAGTATGCATTTACACAGACTGTTTGCTATTCATGCATTTTAATCTAATAGGTACCCTGGACCCATTTTATTTAAACATGGTTTTTCACACATATTCATTACTAGACATTAATTTTATTTGTACTGAATTTTTCTGCATTTGTACATACAAAGACTATCATTTGTACCAAATGCTTCTGCATTTGTACATACAAAGACTATAAAGTACATTTAGTCTAATCTGACACATTTAATAACATTAATATTAAGCAAAATCTTGAAAACTGTTTATGTCTCTTTAGAAATATCTAGGTGAATTGGCACCAAAGGCATATGTCCTGTTATTTTAGAAACATTCATGCTTTTTATACCAACATTGTTTTGCCAAAACATATTAAAATAGTGAATAGTGACCAGTCTTGTTCATTTTTATAGAAATCTTTACTCTCTGTTGTATAGCTGTAATAAAGCAATTTTAAGCCATCTCTTGTTTTTTAAACCATCTCTTGTATAGCTTTACAGTTTAACAGGTTGTAAATAGAATTTAATACTAATCAATACAATAATAGTCATTATGATAGCTATTAACAACTTGTAAAATATATTATCCGGTCAGGTTTAATCCAGTTTACCAGTATTTCTAATACACTAATACCTGTTTTTCCCTCCCCCCTAAAAAAGTATTGTCAAGAGGGAATGAAATATTATTTTTTTCCTGTAGCTCTATTTCAGACCCTTGTGCAGTACTGCTTATACAGTCAGTGTAAAACTGAGAAAGTGCCCTTCCCCCTGGAGTATTGCACTATTGTTTATTTGCTTTACGCTGTGAGAATATAACATATACCAGCCCAACATTTTGGTTATACATTTGCTTTATTAGGTTATTAAACTATAGACCTTTGTCTGATTTGATCATTTTTTGTAAAGCTTTTGATGTTTATTACCACTAGTAGGTATTTATACCCCCCTGCACAATTGATTTGAACTGTATGTATACTATAGCCCATCTGCTGGCTGTACTTGATGCAACTGAGTTTTTTTTTTTTCTTTTAACATTTACTTGCAAATAGATTATCAGTGGCATCTATGCACAATTGTGACATTTTATTACAATTAACAAATAGTGTTGCATGTAATCATTTTAACAATTATATTTTAATAACAATGATGCTTTAGAAAAACTCAAGCTACTTGTCTGGCAATCAGTCTTGTTGTTTATCTTATCTTCCCAACGTTTCCTGTAACTATTCATCTAGTCTAGGAAGGTCTGAGGTCACATTTCAGTTAACCCTTTTAGCATTTTTCCTATAATCATCTGTGATTTTATTTCTTTTTAAAATCGTCTATTAGAGCTTTAACTGTTTGGTGTTGTGTTTCTATACAATTATTAAAAAAGTGTAAAAAACAAATAGATATTAGCTTAACTAACACGTATTATATTTGCATTATTTATATTTGCTGTTGTCTGCCTGTTATTGTTGTGTATTGTAACAGATGTATTTTAGATGAAAAGAAAATACATGCATGTCTGTCTTGTATCTTTAAATCTTTATACAAGCATGTCAGTCTTGAGACTTTAAATCTTTACTCTTATTAACTATTTTTATTTAATTTTATGCACTAGAACTGTTTTGTGTAACTATTTTTATTTAATTTTTATACACTAAAACTGTTGTGTACCTTTTGACTATGCTATTAGAATAGCAGTTATATGGTCTACTTTACTGTACTACCGATAAATGTCTTGCTTTAACTGAATGAAAGTAAAACATTTAAGAATGATTTGTCCATACATCAGATCTTAACATGTATGCTTAACCATTTTCAAAACACAAACATATTATAAAATATTATTTATTTTGCACAGATTAGCTGTGTATGCAGGAAGTCAGTTTTTGTCAGTTCAGCTAACTTATTTCCTTTATCCTGCAACTGCTGTTGAGTTTCCTGTAATGTTGCATGGTCTTTCTGACATTTTTTAGTAAGCTGTTCTGCTGAATTTGAAACTCCTATGCACTTTTGAAAAGCTGTATGTATAACTTGTCTAAACTTCCTAAACTCATTGTGTCTGTCTTTTAGAAGTTTATTACATTTTTTGTAACACAATGTACTATATGTTCTATCCTTAATTGATTTGACTGTTGTTGCAACTCTAAAATAAACCTTTTACATCTGGTGACAGAAGATAACTGTCTAACATTTGAATATAATGTCAACATATTAACTTTTCTTCATTCTTTACCATTATAATTTTTGTCTGTACAGTCTAACCTTTGAATAGTGGCATGCACTGTATGTTTATGATATTGTACACACAATAAACATTTTTTTATACCACACTTGATTTTGTTTTAGATATCAGTCAAATATTGTAATCTGTTTGCATAATGCCTTA
Organism: Protopterus annectens; assembly: GCF_019279795.1. NCBI lineage: Eukaryota > Metazoa > Chordata > Ceratodontiformes > Protopteridae > Protopterus > Protopterus annectens. The sequence goes on along the minus strand of NC_056726.1, from coordinate 1,868,240,818 downwards.
CTATTAACTTGCAATCCATTTGCATAATGCCTTACTATTAACTTGCCCTAATAAGGTTTTACATTTGCTAATATACTTTATATACACTTCATTCTGTTATTATTATTATATTTATGGCATTCATACTGTATGAAACACAGAATAATTTTCTTACCAGTCAACAGAGAGGCAGATGGCCAAGCTGCTTTACTGTAGATGGTTGAAAAGTCTCTAGTCATTTGTGAAGTTGGTACAGCAAAACTGGGAGTTTCAGTCTTACAACTTTGTATTTTACCTTTTTTGGAGAATTTATGGCACTGATCACCTTCCTGCAATGCAGTCTCACTGGATTTAGACATCTAATAAACTGTATTATTGCTGTAAACTGTAGAAAACTGTAGAAATCTGAAGTACTTCACATAAACGTTAGCTACTGTGCTTTTACAGGAGTGAGCTTATACAAGGCATTACCCATTAACTCCCCCTGTTTTTGGATACAGGCTAAGAACGTTCATTAGGATCACCATTGAAAAATGTATTTTAATTTGCGTGCTCTGCTTCTATGTTGTGCTGGATCCAAAGTCTTCTTAAGACACACAGTCTTGCTGGCTGTTTACTGTGGAATCAGGGACACAGAGCTTTACATGACTCCATCTGTAGTCTGTTTAAAGCACCAAGCCTTTCAAATTGCATATTGATAAAGAAATATATTTTGCAGCTATAAGCACAGTTACAGATAACTTATTTTATAACAAACAGCACATACTCTTTCTGTTAGTTTGTAGCATATATTTACAAAGTTTTCCTTCATTACAGATATGAATGATGACTTCTACAAAATACCTCTCTCTGTCCCTTTCTGTCCTCTTTCTGTTAGTTTGTAGCATATATTTACAAAGTATTCCTTCATTGCAGACATGAATGATAACTTCTACAAAATTCCTCTCTCTGTCCCTTTCTCACATAACTGAACTACTATAATTGTTATATAGAGTGCTAGTCACGCACATAGATGTTGTTATTTCCTCATGGTATCTTTTTTGGCCTTCTGTGGGAAGTCACATAATGTCTGCTTTTAGACGTTTCTATTATCCTGCCAGCAGTTCTGCTGATGTGAAAATGCACAAATGCACACAATCAGATGAAAGGAAACATCTGGTCTGTTGTTATTGAAAAAAAATCACGTATTGCTGAGTTTATTTATTTGTTCTGCAACCATGAGAAAAGCATGTAATCCAATATTGCTTTGTTAGGCTTTTCTTGATGCTGTGAAGAGACGCCTGTTATACATATAGTATGAATGCACATTTTACATTGTTAAACTCTATACACATAGTCAAGCAAACTTTTTATTCTATGTTTTATCTTTCATCATATTTACAACAGAATTAATTTCAGCCTCATATTCATAATCTCTAACACGTGCATCAAGAGCATTTCTCCTGGGCATCCACTGAAAAATGGTTCATTCTAAATCGGACTTTCTGGTAAACAAATGTTAAATAACTAATAATAATAATAATAAAAATGCTTAATCATACCCTTTGTAAATCAGATACCCCTTCAAATAATATTAATAGCACAACCCTAAAAATAGATCCAGTGGTGAGGGACTAGAAACACAGATAGTTACCTAAACTTTGACCACCAGGTAGCTACTGAAGTGCAGAAATCCTTCTGTGTGGCTCAAACTATAAAGGCGTGGTATGGAGATGAAAGGAAATTATACTGCCATTGCACTTGGCCCTCATCAGGACCATAATTAAGTACAATTCTCACTTCTGCATATACCTAATCAGGCATTTATACCAAATAAAGTGGCCCAAGAGGCTTATCATTAAAAAAATATAAAGCATAAGACATGTGTTTTGTGTAGCCTGACCAAAGGCCCTACACCTTTACTCTCTCATATAATTTATTGAGAGGTGACTTATGCCTCACCTATAAGTCATTCTCTGTTCCAGCCCTGATGAAAATTTTACATTTTTGTAAAACAAATTGTATGAGGATTATACATTCCATGGAGCTGAACCTAATTTGTGACTCTAACAGAACTTGCTAGGGAGACAGATTGGTATCCCCAAAGGCTTTCTCATCTATGGAATAGACTTCCCATCATCATCAAACAAACCCTGTCCCTCACTTTTTCAAAATTAATTTGGGTAAATGGATAGAGAAGTGTAAATTCACTCACAGGCACTGCCCATGTCCCCTAAGGACAGATGCAGTCTGTAAAATGACTTATGGCTCCAACACCCAAAGACCCACTACAATGATACTACCCCAACCCTATCTGGGGAATTAAGACATAATATTGTCATATCCTGGGTATTATTAGCTAGTAAAGACTGTAAATGCTCTTGTGCCATTAGCCTAGTAATCATCTATGAACCTATGAGGAGTATTCTTGGCTTACATTCTAGCTGTGCTCCTGTACTTACCCAGTAGTAGTCCCTTAGGTATTTCACCTTGCTGGAATGCAGTCCTCAGTCCTCTTTCCCTCAATATGGCAACATCATGGACACTTCCAGGGTATGTTACCGTTTGCTGCACCCATAAACCTGGCAGTTGATGGATGGCCAGTCCTTTCTGTTTATGTATAAGCCTGCTTCAAGATGTACTGGTGTTTTGATAGGTATGTGTGCATAATCTATTGCAGTGAGTACATAAGGGAAGTTTGCAATGTTATAGAAATGGTCCATTAAATTTTTCACTCCATGTGGGTGGATGGAAAATGTATGCACCTCCTCCACCTTGCTACACATTGCTTCCAGGAATTTTTCCAGGATATGGCTGGCATATGTCTGTGTTACTCCCACAGCATCCTCCATGTGTCTCTGGAATGTCCCAAATGTAAACACACCTAGACTGAGACACAGTTTGTTTTCAAGGAAGTGGGGGGTTCCTCACAGAGTCTGCACAGACATGCATGGGACACACATTTTACAGACAGCCTGCACAAGTTGTCTGCCTAGGCAGTACCAGTCAATTATTTGCTGGTCTGACAACTGGTTAAGTTGCAGCCTTCCTCTGACTCTAGCTTGCTGTGTTCAAGGGTGCACAGCCACAGCCTCATTTATAGACTGTATCATGGAAGCCTGTTGCAGTACATTAACAGCAGGTTGCATTTTATGTCCTTTTATTAATTAGCTTTAAGTCCTTGGGGTCCATAAGGCATACTCCAAGGAGTGCAAAAACAGAGTCAGTGTGGCAGTTTGTCTCATTTAAATTGCACTGTGTGTGCATGATGTGCTTTGGAATCAGACCATCATGTGCAGAATCCGAAATGACCCTACTGTGAATCGCTAAGTAATCAGACTGCGTTCAGTGTGCTTCCCAAATCATGTCCGCAGCTGGTGTTTTGAAGTGTTGTCTCTGCATGATGTGCTATCTATAAATAGCCTTTGCGAACTTTATGGAATCTGGCCCCTTAAGATGAAACCAACTAAAAAATAAAAATAAAAAAAAATAAATGAATGCAAACATACACACACACACACACACACACACACACACACACACACACACACACACACACACACACACACACACACACCAAAATAAATAAAAAAGAATAGAACATTTATTCAGTGTGTCACTACACTGGTGTTTAGCAGAAACTGTACCAGTAGAGACTGCTTAAGGAAAACAACAAAGGAAAATAGAATAGATATAATCATTAAATTCTATGATGCCTTTGTTGCACAAAAAATACACATTTTAGCAGTCATAAGTAACTGATCATGTGCCTGATATACTGTAGCTGCATAAGTGTTACTGAACCAGGGTTCATGAAGTTTAATATCTAGGTGCCTATATCATGGCAACTATTCTTTTAAAATATACTTATTATAGCCAGGCTTTCAGCAAAGGTTTTACAAATTGTCCATAAAATACACAGGCCAAGAAATGGCCAAGCTCAGAGGAGATATATACTTAAGCACAGAAGGGTAATGCTACGTTATTTATTAATTTTTAAATGACATTAACATTTAATTATCAGTGCAGGATGAGTCAATCTTATTTTTTGCTCACACGTAGACATTACCTTAAAGTCGACTATTATATAGGCATCATTAGATACCAGGTGGGAGCACGTATTAATTTACAAAAAAATGTTATTATAATCTGTTGTGTTTTGAGGAGAAGCAATTTCCAGTATGCAGAATAATAGAAATAGTGTAATTATAACTAAAAGAAGAGTTGCATAAGTGAAATTCTAGGTCTACCCACAATTGATGTGGCAATAAATTGAATTATCTTTTTTCAACTTGGAAATATTAACTGAAATAAGCGATTTCTGAGAAAGAAGATTTTAATTTTTTTGTCTGTGATGCTTTTTTATTTATATATTAGCAAACTTATTAAAAATGCAAGCAAAATATCTTTGTAATCATTCAGTCTTCAACTTGACATTTACCTGAGAATTATATATTCAGAAATGCTTGCAAGAACAAATAAATACTGGAAGGAACTGCCATATTTAAAGAATGCATGATGAAATGATGCCTCATATAATTCAAGTCCTTGTATTCATGAAAAATTAAAATAGTCAGAGTCTTACAGATTTTATGGAATCCTAAAACTCAAAAAAAAGCTTAGCAAAACCTCTTTCTGAAGAGTAAGACACTCCATTGCAAAATATAGTCTATTTTATTGATTATTATTATTTTTTTTTTATAAATTGTGACTAATGGTCATAAAGAACACACTATTATGAAAGATAAATGTTAACATTTTGAGAACATATTGAACAGATTCTGTAACATTCATGGAATCTGGTGTATTTTGCCAATTCTGTGCAAAAGTTCCAGATAAGTCTGTAATATTCAAATATGCCTCAGTGAATATAGAATAACTCGGCACAAAACAGAATGAGCAAGAAACAAAAGCTGACCAGCAAGAGCAGACACAGATTTTGAAGTAAATAGTCCTTTATTGTCACAAAATATTCAGACCGGTTTCGGCAAAGATTGCCTTCTTTAGTGTAGGACAAAATAAAATGACCCAGCAGTATTGGCGCTCTGTCTGGCAGTCATAGCAAATGTGTAATTCAAAAAAACTGTATCATAAACCATGATGGGCAGTACCAAAACTACAGAAATTATAAAAGTCCAATGCAAGCTGCAGGACATTTAAAGGAGCGCATATCTGCAGCAATCCAACCAGTAGGTCCACAAACAACTACTAATAAAATAGTCACCCAAAAATATGGAATCCAATGGAATCTGTAAATTTTCAAATAAAAAAACAATAAAGGCAAAGGGCAATCACTGCCACTTTGCCAGGGCTAAAAGTAGCTGGCAATGGTTGTGGAGTATGTGTGGGGAACATAACACACATACCTAAGGAAATATGGAGATAGAAAAGCAGATGTAGGGTAAGGGTGAAGAAAAGGACACATGAGGTCTCCGGGAATAGGAAAATGTGAGTGACAGTCAGAGGGACATGGGTATTATTTATTTATTTATTTATTTGAGGGAATAGACCCCCCCCCCATTTTTTGTTTTTAAGAGAATACAAGGAAAGGAAAAGAGGAGGAGAGAGGCAAAACAGCAGGTGTAAATATATAATAAATAACACAAGACATGACAGACACATGTCAGAAATAAACAAAAAGGAGAGGTAAGATACACAAACATCACACTCTACAACATGGGCAAAGGAAGAATGGACAAATAAGGTAGGGATCTATACCAGCCATGGTGAAATGCAGAAATACATATGTACCTATCCACTATAATGTTCTGACACATTGCAAAATGTTTGACAGCCATATCTGAAAATATATTACTGATGGCAGGTGCATGTTGTAGGGGATGAAATAGGGATCACAGTCCACATTTGATATGGAATCCAATCCCCAAGCAGTCTGTCAGCAGTGCAAGTGTAAGATAAGCAAGAGCAAGGGCAGATGACCAAATACAGCCAAGAAAATGCTGGACAAGACCAGCAGAGGAAAGAATAGAACCTCTGACCAAGCATGTGAAAGGCAAACATCCAAGCATAGTGCCAAACTGCATCACTGCAACAAAACAGCAAAGTGGCTACTCATTTCACAAGTAGGTTTAAACAACCCAAACAGATGTGAAACATGAAACAGAATGCATATGTTACAGACATATGCCATGTCAGAGGCAACACAGAGGTGTTGATATATATTTGTGACCTTCCGTGTCTTAACAGGAACCTATCAGAAAGCAATGCCAATACACATACACACACACACACACACACACACACACACACACACACACACACACACACACACACACACACACACACACACACACACCAAAGACATGCCCTTCTGAGCTGGGAATTTCTGGTTAAAGGTTTATAGTGCCTGAATATTTGAACTGTATCTTACTGAAATTGGTACACCTTGTTTGCTCTAGCATAGACTAGATCCAGGCCTGCTGAATCTAGCTTTGTTTATATGCTTGTTGTTTGTTTGCTTGATATTTCCCTGGAAGCTAACTCCACCTAATACGCAACTTCTCAGCACTTCTGAGGATCACTAGTGATATCTGCATTGCTTACTGTACTTATTTCCTTGTTTCACTTGAAAGAAAGTTACTGTTTGTCATTTTTGCATTTAGTTACTTGTAACACATTGCACTCAAGTTACCTGGCACTTGCTCACTAAAGCAATTATATAAGTCAGCACTAAAAATTAAAAGCACTACACCCTCACTCCCCACTGGCCCTTGTTTTCAATTAAGGATTTCCCAATATTATTCTAGCATGTCCAAATGTCAGTTGTCAATCTCCTCTCTGGTCCAGCTGGTGAATCTGGGAATCTTAAGGCAATGTTATAACTGCCTCATGTACACAGACAACCCTCTCCTCCTCCCACATAACACAAATACTTGCGAGAGATGCAGCTATTTAGCCAAACTGGAGGCTGAGCTCTCTCAACTCAGGACTGGCAAGACCAGACAGGAGGAGAAGGCAACTACACACACCACAAAACCAGCCTCACATAATGCTACCACTCCACTGAATCAAACACATAAACACACAAAGACATACTTGGAGGCTCTGAGTAAAATTACCTAAACAGCAGAGGCCTCCAAAGCAGACACCCAAACAACTGCTACCTCAAGACACCCCACAAGCAACACATAAACCACAAAAGCAGTGTGCAAAGCAGTCACAGCCCTTAAGGCCAAATACAACACCAAACATACTTGTCATAGGTGACTCCATAGTCAGACACACTGACGTCCCACTCACCAGGCTGAACAAGGAGAGGGTCACAGTAAGCTGCCTATCGGGCGCTAGAATCCGCCACATAACACAAGCACTTGGGTCACTCCACGGCAAGTACAAATATGACACAGTCATTGTCCATGCTGGTGTGAACGACCTGAGACGTACCTCCCTGGACTACATGAAAGAGACATAGAGGAGCTCTCTGATTATGTAGCCCAGGCAGGTATGACCCTGACCCTGAGCAGTATCCTTCCTTCACCAAGAATGATGCCACAATATAGAGACAAGATGATCAGCTTTAACAATTGGCTTAATGTCTGGTGTCATTCAAAGGGGATCCAGTGTCTGTCTGCCTGGGATGACATGCTTGACAAACCACGCTGCTGCAAGGGACGGCTTGCACCTGTCACCCTGGGATTCCGGATATTGGCTAAGGCTCTTGCCACCCCCATAGTGCCTTTTAGGCAAGGCTCAAATTCTAAACCTACCACCCTAGAAAACAAAAATGGGAAGAAACTGAGGGTAATGCTGCTCAATGCCAGAAGTCTAAATCTCAAAATGCACCACTCGAGGCCCTTCTCAGTATGGAGAACATCGATGTCTGTGCTGTAACTGAAACCTGGTTCAAGGCTCCTGAGAGCACCCGGCACTATTAGGTTTTACCTCATATCATGCCCCCAAAACCCGGACCACACCACAAAGGAGGGGTGTATCCATATTCATAAAGGATACCCACACCTCCAGGTTGGTGGCAACGCACGAAGCTCGGAAACCATCCAGGTGCAACTAACCATAGGCTAAACTGCTCTACAAATTGTAGCATGCTACAGGCCACCCTCTCAAACTCAGGAACCCCACACAGCCTTCCTGAAGACACTGGAGGGTATAAATGTATCTCCAAACACCATCATATTGGGTGACTTCAACTACCGAATATAGACTGGGAACATTGCTCAAGCCCTAACTTTCTAGCCCAACGGTTCCTGGAGTTCATAAATTCAAATGCCATGGAACAGCTAGTCACTGTTCCCACGAGAGGAGAAAATATACTAGATCTCATTGTCACAAACATGGGGACAAAATGCTCCACACCAGAAGTATATCCCTCATTGGTGAGATCTGATCATAAACTAATCTCGCTGGAAATCCACATCCCACCCCACCCCAAACCAAAAAGAGCACAATGAAGAACTTCTCTAAAGCAAACTTCACACTACTCAAGACTGGTGTGGTATCCTTCAAGGCCCCTGAGCCAGAGGAAACCACAACCCAAGCTGCGGAAGCCCTTACAAATGCCTTCTATGAACACCTCCAGGACTGCATGGATCAGGCAATCCCAAATAAAACCAAGACTCTTTCCACAAAGGGCAAACGTCCAGTCTGGTGGACCCCAGCCATTAACAAACTTTACAATAAGAGGAGAAAGCTATTACATGATAGAACAAAATCCATAAAAGGAAGTCACCCTGATCATTATTAGTAAAAAATACGAGCACTCATAAAATCAACTAAGGCCAATTTTGAGAGAAAATTGCCATGGATTCAAAGGACAATCATAAGGCCTTTTCAGCTATGTTAGAAACCTGGGTGGAAACTCCCAGATATGCTCAGAATTAGTCCAAAATGATACAAAAATCACTGAACCCACAGACATTGCCAACATACTGGCAGACAGGTTCAGTGCAAACTCACCCCTCTCCCCTAAAGGACAGGTAACTATCCCAGCCGACTGTGGCCTCCCGGACATCTCAAATGCGCAGGTGAAAGCTGCTCTCTCTAAAGCTAAAACACAGCATCAATGGGACGGATGGTGTTCCCAGCTGTGTGCTACACGAGCTAAATGAGGAATTAAACCCGCACATAAGGCAGCTGTTTAATCTCAGCCTTACCACAGGATACGTGCCCAAGGAGTGGCATCGGCAACTGTGGTCCCACTCCACAAAGGCGGCCTCTCGGACCCTGGTAATTAAGCCCCATGCTTAACAAGTCTAGTCTGCAAAGCTATGGAGAGGATCATAATGGAGCTCATAAACAAAGATATAGGGGACTTGCAGACATTGGACCCGACCCAGTTTGGCTTTGTCAAGGGAAGATCATGCCTTTTGAACTTGGTCGACTTCTTGAAACAGTCACCAAGGCCATTGATGAGGAAAGGCAGTCCATACAGCCTACCTTGACCTTGCAAAGGCTTCGACACAATACCCCACTCGGGTATTGTAGAAAAACTTACCAGCTTAAATGTAAACCCATATGTCACAAGATGGGTTGCAAACTGGCTTAAGGACAGAACCCACAGGGTTAGAGTTGCTGGCGCTGTGTCAGACTCCAAGCTGGTCACAAGTGGTGTCCCACAGGGCTCGGTCCTTGGCCCCCTATTGTTTGGCATCTACTTCTCAGAAGTACAGGCCAACATGGGAGGACTTTGGCTGACAAAGTTTGCAGGCGACTGCAAACTGGGCGCCATAGTGGAAAGTGCATCGGACACGGATATCCTTCAGAAGGGACTCACGGAAACAGATAGCTGGTGCCAGAGCCATGGCCTGAAGTTAAACGCCAAAAATGTATAGTCATACCCTTCGGGAAAAACAAGGTAACCCCAAGCTACCATATAGGTGGCAATCCACTAAGCACAGAAGAGGTTATCAGGGACCTGGGGACCCAGGTTGACAGTGGCCTTTCTTTTGACACTCACGTTGCTAAAGTGGTTAGAAAGACCTTCTACATTGCCCACCTGATCATGAAGGGATTCACATCCAGATCTAGTGAGGTCATTGTTCCCCTGTACTCTTCACTTATCAGACCAATGATCGAGTACAATGCCCCATTCGGGATGTATCTCACCCGACATCTGCAGCAATTGGAGAGACCCCAAAAGTTCCTCACCAAAGGATAAAGGGACTCCAAAATCTGTCATATGCTGCCAGATTGAAGAAACTCCAGCTCTATTCAGTCACATACCGTCTGCTCAGAGGTGACATGTGCCTGACATACAAGGCCATGTTCAACCCGGAATTAATGGACATGCCCCACCTCAAAAAATCCAAATCCACCAAAACCACTAGAGCAAGCGACTTAAACCTTAGCACGGATATAAATAGGATGTGCTGGAGGGATAGATTTATCACTCTGAGACTCCCTATGCTGTGGAATAAAATCCCGGTCCATGTGAGGCAGAGCACCTCGCTGACTCTGTTCAAGAGAAATCTAGACCTGTGGATGGGAGATCGTAGGTTTACCCCGGGAATCATCTCTGTGTCACTGCTGGACAGAGGCACAACAAACTAATGGGCACAGTATTTTTACATATAAGGGGTGGCGTAAGCCACAAAAATTTGGGCTAGGCTTATAAATGCCTTAGGGCAGATAGCCTAGTATAAACCTATGAACCTATGAACCTAAATAAATGGCAGGAAATGCAGGAATAATGCTATATAAGGAATGTCAGGTTGTGCAGATGAACTAAGACCAAATACTCTGGGTAATACATAACACACAATGTGTAATACAAACAAGGATGCAGGGCAAGCAATTGCAGCACCTTGTGGACATATATCCTGCATGTGTATAATGGTTAAACAGTCTACACAAGGTAGCATTTTAACAATATAACTATATGATAACATAAAGGAAGATAAACATATAACAAGCATGTATGCAAGATATAGGCCAAGGATAAAAAGGGGGTAGGGAGGTGGGAAACACTGCCCAGATCAAGGAGGACATGCCAGCAAAGCAAAGTAGCCAAGCAATTAAGCAACACAACACTATTTAAGAGGCCTCATTGCATATGCATGTGTATCCCAGTTAGGGTGGTGTGGAAGTCTAACCAAGCTACATCGAAGCAAATGACAAATGCATGTCATGGTGTAGACTGCATTGCTGAAGGCATTAAACATGGTCATGTACAAATCACACACACACACACACACACACACACACACACACACACACACACACACACACACACACACACACACACACACACACACACACACACACACACACACACACACACACACACACACACACTCACACACATGGACACACACACACACACACACACACACACACACACACACACACACACACACACACACACACACACACACACACACACACACACACACACACACACACGCACTGAAATCATCAAACAGCAAGAGGCATATGTACACACAATACGAATCAGTATCATATAAACATATATAGTGTCATGCCAACATACTATAAAAGGTGAAATAAACACCTGGTGTGATATGTGTGTCTATGTATATATATATATATATATATATATATATATATATATATATATATATATATATATATATATATAGTAATAAATTACCACTACTGTTTCAAGTATACCCAGCTTAAAATAGTAAAGATAATAACAAGAATTGCTGGTATACGAGGTAGGCAGTTTATATCAATAACAAAGAAGCAACAGGTATTCAGACCAAAATAAGTAATGGTGGTATAAAAGTCATGTCAGTACCTTAATGCATCCAGAGTAGAAGTTCTTGTAGTTCTTGTGATGTTCCTATATAACAGTGTAGGATGCCCTTCACCAGTATGAAATAGCAAGTGGACTTTGTATAAGACCACTCAGAGTAATCCAAATAAAGGAACACTTCGTTGTATAAGAGCAAGTAGAATGTAATCTTTCGTTATGCTGAGCGGCAGGTCATGCTGTTGGAAAGTACAAAATTCGCTTAAAACGTGCACAGGTTTTAAGCTGGTGGATATCAAAGTTCCGTTTCTGTCCTCAGTATTCACCTCATGAACGAAAACGGATGCGTAAACAAACAGTAAAGCATCCACCTTTTCATAGATGTTAAGATTCCGTTCCTCTTCTCGGTATTCACCTCACGAACAAAGTGGACAAGATGAACGAACAGTGAAACATTCACCTTTTAAGGCTCATAGACACCAGGGTTGCATAAATCTTCGGGGTATTCACCTCACGAACATCCAATTAGTAATAATAAAGGGTTTATAATACTATATAAACCTTCGCTGTTCATATAGATAAACTTTTCTTCTGAAATATACAAATTACACTGGAACATGTGAAATAAAATAAAAAGGGTATTTATTGCAATGAAAATTCGGCAAGCGCTTTCACTAAGTAGCTTCTTCGGGCCGTTACAAATGCATTTAAACAAGCCCTTTATATAACATTTAATTTCAAATTGTCATATGTCATTTCCTGTGATGTCAGCGCAATAAAATTTACTACATCTCTTTATGTCATTCTATTAATAACTAATTAAATCTACTTATAATTTTATTATAATAATTAAAACATTCATAAACTGCATGCAAACTCTAATTCTACACCATAAAATAAGAATAAAATATGTTAAACATACTAATACGTAACTATATTACCTGTGCATAAGATATCTAACAATTCATTTATAAATTACATTTCTAGTAAACGAAATATCTAAAATGCATTATTTAAAATACTTGTCTCACATAATATATATATATATATTCTTTAATAGAGCTTAACTTTTTAAGCATATTTGTTATGTGAGCACACCTCATTTTTATTTTTGTTTTTATTGTACTTACTTAGACCTATTTCAGTCGCATAAGACGGACTCTTTTTAAAAGCTTCTTCTTATACCAACGTATAATACATTTTAGTATACAATTAATCTACTTCCTGTGATAATACTATGCATTGGTTTCAGAATATAGTTGTATAAAATACATTCATTGCAATACCCTTGTGACATAGCTCATATTTATTCATAAATAGAACTTGCCTTTTAATCATAGAAACATTGCGTTATTTTCATTTCAGTTTCCATAAGCCCATTCTGGTTTGATTAACGGACCTTTGGCAAGTTCTTCGTGTATCATTAATAATCTATGATACATATTGGTCTATAAATAGTCTAAATCCTGTAGTTGTGCAATACGCTTATTTCATAGTGAAGTTATATAAAGAAAAGTGTATATATGATAAAATAATAAAGTGCTATACTAATAATTAAATAATCATCAAAATGAGTATCTAGATCATGTTTACAATAATAATCAGTATAAAAAATGTACCAAATGTACTAATAAAATGTACTACATAAATATTTAAAATAATATACACATGTGTTTAAAACACAACAATGATGTGTGATTGTATTTGGAAAATAGAAAATAGTTAAAATAAAAATGTCTGAGTCTATAACAAATATGTAATTCATATTTTGATGTAATAATTGTATGTGCTATGTATATTAAAAGCTTGTAGACATATGTATAAAGCACAGTATAACTATGATAGGTTTTGTGTGTAAATGTGATTTACTATATTTTCTATGATGCTGTGTACTAAAGGATTTTTTAAAAAACTTGTAACCCTTATTATAATTTCGTGTGTGTGACAACCACTGTATATATATCTATCTATTTTTTCTTATTTCTAGTCTTCTAGCCTTTAATATGGGTTTGATAGGAATTCTATCGTTTAACCCAGGTACCTGATCTGCTCTCAGACGAATGATCCATTTCGTTTCATATTCTTCTGTTCTATTACATATATCTCCCCCTCTAATATTAGTATAGTTATTCTGTAGGACCATGAATTTGAAGCTGTGTTCAGGAGATGTATTAATAACATGTTTTGACAAAGCATTATTCAGTGACTTAATTCTGATGTTATATAAATATAAAAGGGATTTATATAACATCAGAATTAAGTCACTGAATAATGCTTTGTCAAAACATGTTATTAATACATCTCCTGAACACAGCTTCAAATTCATGGTCCTACAGAATAACTATACTAATATTAGAGGGGGAGATATATGTAATAGAACAGAAGAATATGAAATGAAATGGATCATTCGTCTGAGAGCAGATCAGGTACCAGGGTTAAACGATAGAATTCCTATCAAACCTATATTAAAGGCTAGAAGACTAGAAATAAGAAAAATAGATAGATATTATACAGTGGTTGTCACACACACGAAATTATAATAAGGGTTACAAGTTTTTTTTTAAACGATCCTTTAGTACACAGTATCATAGAAAACATAGTAAATCACATTTACACACAAAACCTATCATAGTTATACTGTGCTTTATACATATGTCTACAAGCTTTTAATATACATAGCACATACAATTATTACATCAAAATATGAATTACATATTTGTTATAGACTCAGACATTTTTATTTTAACTATTTTCTATTTTCCAAATACAACCACACATCATTGTTATGTTTTAAATATATGTATACATCCTAAATATTTATGTAATACATTTTATTAGTATATTTGGTATATATTTTTTATATTGATCATTATTGTAAACATGATCCAATTCATTTTGATGATTATTTAATTATTAGCATAACACTTTATTATTTTATTATATATACACTTTTCTTTATACAACTTCACTATGAAATAAGCGTATTGCACAATTACAGGATTTAGACTATTTATAGACTAATATGTATCATAGATTATTAATGATACACGAAGAACTTGCCAAAGGTCCGTTAATTAAACCAGAATGGGCTTATGGAAACCGAAATGAAAATAACGCAATGTTTCTATGTTTAAAGGCAAGTTCTATTTATGAATAAATATGAGCTATGTCACAAGGGTATTGCAATGAATGTATTTTATACAACTATATTCTGAAACCAATGCATAGTATTATCACAGGAAGTAGATTGATTGTATACTAAAATGTATTGTATGTTGGTATAAGAAGAAGCTTTTAAAAAGAGTCTGTCTCATGCGACTGAAATAGGTCTAAGTAAGTACAACAAAAACAAACCTAAAAATGAGGTGTGCTCACATAACAAATATGCCTAAAAAGTTAAGCTCTATTAAAGAATATATATATATAGAATATATATATATATTATGTGAGACAAGTATTTTAAATAATGCATTTCAGATATTGCACTTATTAGAAATGTAATTCATAAAGGAATTGTTAAATACTTTATGTATAGGTAATACAATTACGTATTAGTATGTTTAATATTTATTTCAAGGTGTAAAATTAGAGTTTGCATGCAGTTTATGAGTGTTTTAATTATTTTAATTACCATAATAAAGTTATAAGTAGATTTAATTAAGAACGAAATAAAGAGATGTAGTAAATTCCATTGCGCTGACATCACAGGAAATGACATGATTATTTGAAATTAAATGTTATATAAAGGGCTTGTTTAAATGCATTTGTAACGGCCCGAAGAAGCTATTTAGTGAAAGCGCTTGCCGAATTTTCATTGCAATAAATACTCGTTTTAATTTTACTTCACATGTTCCAGAGTAATTTGTATGTTTCAGAAGAAAAGTTTATTTATATGAACAATGAAGGCTTATATAGTACTATAAACCCTTTATTATTGAATAATAGAAGAGGTATGAATACATTTATGCAACCCTATGATAAGGTGAATGTTTCACTCTCATCTTATCTGTTTTTGTGAGGTGAATACCGTAGAAGAGAGAATGGAATTCATCTTCTCCACTTTGTTAAATGGAGGTGAATACCGAAAGAGAGCGGAATCTCAACATCTATGAAAAGGTGGATGCTTTACTGTTTGTTTACGCATCCGTTTTCGTTCATGAGGTGAATACTGAGGACAGAAACGGAACTTTGATATCCACCAGCTTAAAACTTGTGCACGTTTTAAGCGAATTTTGTACTTTCCAACAGCACAACCTGCTGCTCAGCATAACGAAGGATTATATTCTATTTGCTCTTATACAACGAAGTGTTCCTTCATTTGGATTACTTTGAGTGGACTCATTTATATATAAAGTCCACTCGCTATTTCATATTGGAGAAGGGCATCCTACATTGTTATATAGGAATATCACAAGAACTACAAGAACTTCTATTCTGGATGCACTAAGGTACTGACATGACTTTTATACCACAATTACTTATATTGGTCTGAATACTTGTTGCTTCTTTGTTATTGATACAAACTGCCTACTTCGTATACCAGCAATTCTTGTTATTATATATATATATATATATATATATATATATATATATATAGATAGATAGATAGATATAGGTATAGATAGATATATCAATTAGATATAGATATATACAGTTATAGATTTATAGATATATATCACTGATCATGGATGTAACTGAGCAAAGGACATAGATTAATTGAATGTTCAAATTTCCAAGGTACAATGGGGTTTCTGTATTGAACAGAATATGTGCAGAGATATCTACATGTATGTAAATCATTGCATATGTACACAGATTACCAAAATATGGGCATGCATGCAAACATATCCATGCATGTTGTAATATCACAGAAGCACAAATAAGGCACTCTGAAATGTTTCTAAATAAAGCCCCAATTTCATGGTGTATACATGAACCGTACAGTAGTGGTCTATGCAGTATGAGGAGGACGACTGCTCATATATAGCAACCACAGTAATATGTTATAACATGGCACCATTGGGGCCAATAGATGCTACACACAAAGCCATTATATTAGTGTGACACCATGACACAACAGTGACATTGAAAGCAAAATGGCAAAGACATGTCACTTTAGTGAATAGACATGACACAGCAACCCACAAAAAATTACTCATCTCACTGTGTTATGTGTGAACTTTGGGGAGAATGCTGTTTGTCAGTTGCTGTCATCCCACATGTATACAGTGGAACTCTTGTGTCATTAGCAGCATGTTAACTGCAAACTTCATAAGCCTGACATTCAGAGCCACACTGCATTAGGCATAAAAAAACTATGCTGCATTGCATCCATATGAGTACACATATACACACAGAAATAAGGAGTAGCTCACCTGCCCACATGGCGCAATGTATGCATCAAGTACAGCATTTCATGGACATCAACATGAGTACTGCATGTTTAATGTGGTAAAGTGTGTCATGCTCCAGGTGCAACATATTGCAAATTGTCACATGACATCTGCATTGTGTAGTTAGATGTGTATCACATCAGCATGGTAGCAATATGCTATGCATGCACAAGTATGCCTACACAGTACAATTTGTTATATTGTAAACACCATTGTGGTAGCAGTACACAGCTGGATCATAGAGACAATACTTTTGGTCCTGAGAGGCCACCCTGATGGGGCTGAACATAATAAAGGATCTTGTGGGCTAATTCCCTGAAGGAGTTGTGTATGGTCCATACTTTTTCCTGGAAAATATTATTCATGAGGTCCCTTATCTGAGTCCAAAAGGTATCAGTCATAACCTCCCTGACCTGGTCCCAAAAATCGTCTGCCTGCGGTGGTTGATGTCTCCTAGAGGGTGCAGCAGGGATGATGTCACATGTAGGTCCAGGTCTATTCTTGTTGTCATCACTTACACCATCACTGTCATCATCCTCAGACTCCAAGTTCTTGAGCAGTGGTCTCACATGTTACCATCTCTGGCGTCTGATAGGAAACCGGTCACAGGTCCTACACATAAAAAAGTCATACAGTACAAAATATGCATTCTACTCACTGTAACACACTCTACAAGGAAAAAGCCATCAAAAGGACATAGTTCATTAAGGTACACCCATATGCAACTCGACCACCGTATGTGGTATAAAGCATGAATCCAAAGCATAATGAGGAAAACAACTTGTCTAACAGACTGAAAATTCCTGTGCAAAACATGGCTGCCATTAAACACAAACTGATGTGTACATAAAGAATTTTACATACAGTACTTAGTATGTTATTATCATGATCCTTGCATATGAGACATGAGGTATATCGCAATGCATTGCAGGTGTCATTAAAACCTATTTATCAGATGATATGGACTATAACGAGTATGTATAATGTGTATAATAAAAACAAGTGAGGCTAGCAGGTGGACAGTCATGTGCATGACATACTCCCAATGTTCTATTATCAACATGTACTGATGCTATGAATAGCGGCCAATGTCTGGGGCACTATATCCATCACAGAATGTCAGCAGGTTACTCCAGTGCATGACATGGCATACAACACACAGCTTATCCATGGAAATCATATCATTACCTAACCAGTTAGGAACCAGCCATCACTATGGATGATAAATGTGCTCATCCAGTGCAAGTATGTACCAAAACAAGTGCTGTTTGTCCCTTTCTAACATAGATGACAAGCAGGTGATAACAAGCAGGTGGGATACTTTGTTTAGATGCTTTTTATTACACAAAAACACATCAGGATGGACAGCAGCATCATAAAATAAAAGTGAACTGATTAGTAGACAGACCTTAAATATATACATGCTTACATCTCAACAGCTTACTACAAAATGGCGGTCAGGCTCACAAATGTTCAATATTTATACACTTGTGCAAGCACTTGGATAGCATTTTAAAGGTATATACACACACTTCGCTCTACATTCTCCCTCTTAAAAAAGAGTGCCGTTATTAAAAACAACATTGGATTATTATAGACATTAGAAACAAACACAATGTTCATGTCCAAGTTGCTGTGTATCTATAACATGGTCTGGAGATACATCCAGATGTGGTAACCTAACAATTAGTACTGGGTTTAGCAACAGGTACAGTCTTCGGTGAACAACTCGTATCAAGAATTTCTGGATTTATCACAGGAATGGGAATATTCTCTGGAGCTTCCTTTGGAACTAGGGCACTGGACAACCCACTCTGAGATAAATAGTCTTTCTCACAGGCTATGTGCTGTGGTATAGCTTCGGACACTCTCATCAAATGTTACTGATTCAGCCTAAATTCTACTCCTTGTGATTCCACAATATATGATCTCATCTCTGGGCATATATTCTTCACAACTCCAATCCGATCATAACCTTTGGACATCTGCACCCTTACCACTTCTCCTTCTTATAATGGACTGAGCGGTTTGCTGGTATTATCATAGGGGTCTATATTACATTATTGAAATTCCAAAATGTCAAACACCATAAGCTCGACCTTGGAATCTCAAAATGTGATATACTTGAATGCTCAGAACAGCAATTTTTTTCCCTTGGAAATAATTTGCTGTTCCACGAATACACACACACAGCACAAGCACACCAAAATACATAATCCACACATACACATTTCACAGAACCCTACACTAAACCATATATACACTACTACCTATCCACTTACCTTAACCCAACCCTAACCCTAAGGTCCCTAACTAACGCACACTCACCTTACCCGCTCCCTAACCCTAAGGTCCCTATCGCACACTCACCTTACCCACTCTCTAACCCTAAAGTCCCTATTGCACACTCACCTTACCCAGTCCCTAACCCTAAAGTTCCTATCGCACACTCACCTTACCTGCTCCCTAACCCTAAGGTCCCTATTGCACACTCACCTTCATTCGCGCACTTACCTTAACCCGGTCCGTAACTTTCGCTCCACAGTCGAGGAAATAGCGAAGCTGCAGAAACAGCCCACCAAATACTGTCTTGAACTTTGAACTGCACGTTCTGCCAAACCATTTGACTGAAGATACTCTGGGCTAGTCATGACATGAGTAAAGTCCAACTCTTTGTCAAATCTTTTGAACTGTTGTTTTCTAAACTGCATGCCATTGTCAGAAATAACTTTGTGCAGCATACTATGGACTGCAAAATGATGCTTGGTCTTAGTAATGACAGTACTGGATGCTAGGTTAGGAAGTAGGTCAATCTCAAACCAGTTGGAATAAGAGTCTACTAGCACAAAGTAATGTTGACCATTCCATTTGAAAATATCGGTAGTTACTGTCAACCAAGGTAGTTCAGGAATCTGGTTCAGCTGAAGTGGTTCCTTCTGTTGATGTGCCTTAGTACTATTAGACACAGAAGAAGATGAAAGTACTCTCTCAATATCTTATGACATAGAAGGCTAAAATACTAGACTTCTCACCCTTTTTTGATAGATCCTGCTACTAGGTGACCATGATGCAAAATAGTAATGTACTCTTGTTGCAAGGACTTTGGAACAATCACTTTCAGACCTTTCATAATGATACCTTTGTCAGACCAAAATGTCATCTCTGTAAGGAAAATAAGGTTGCACTTCTTGGGGTAAACTAGATTGCTTTGACGGTCATCCTTGATTGATAAAATGGTTGTGCCTTTGTAAAACTGGACCTGTGACTGTGTAACCTCTCAGCACATCTAGACATGTGGAAGAAATAATTCTCACTTCCATGACTTCAAAATCAAGGTTCTCATTCTCATGCTGTTCAGTGTTAATGGGCGATCTGAACAATGTATCAGCAAGACAGAGAAGTTTGCCTTTCTTGTTGACAAGAGTGAAATTATGCTTTTGCAATCTCAACATCATACATTGCAATCTGTCTGGAGCTTTATACAGAGGTCTGCTCAATATAGTGAATAGAGGATGGTGGTCTGTTTTGATCTGCATAGGTCTACCATAAAAATAATCATGGAACTTTGAACATCCAAACACAATTGCCAAAAGCTCTTTCTTGATATGGGTATACTGCATTTCAGTCTAGGCAAGAGTTCTCGATGCATAGGCAACAGGCAACATGACTGCACCTAGACCAAATCTTGAAGCATCACATGAAAGAGTAACTGGCTTGTGAACATCATAGCATCTGAGAGTTGGTGGACTAGCAATTCTCTGTTTCAGGACATCAAATGCTCTTTGGTGTTGCACTAACCAAGACTATGATACATCTTTATATGTCAGCTCTCTAAGTGGTGCTGAAAGTTGGCTCAAGTCTGGAATGAAATTTGCTAAGTAGTTAATCATACCAAGAAAACATTGCAGGGCTTGAACATTGTCTGAAGATGGCATCTTGTTGTATCTTTCGGCTTTTCCCAGTTAGGGGTCCTCACAGCGGAACTCCGGTCCGTTAATGATTGGCAGTAGATTTTTACGTACCGAGAAGATGGCATCTTGAGAATGGCTATTTGTTTAGAAGGGTATTGTCATACACCTGAACTAGTAAATGAATGGCCAACATAAGTAATTTCTTGTAGCCTGAATTTGCATTTCTGTGGATTGAGCTTGAGATTCACTTGACGTGCTCATTCCATAAATTTTTTGAGTTTTCTGTCATGCTCAGCTTAACCATTACCTCCTACTAGTACATTGTTTACTATAAAATGCCCAAATGGCATTCTCAAAAATATGTACCTGCCAAACGGAGTAGTTAATGTAATGAGCAATGATGATTTCTTGTTAAGGTGAATTTGCCAAAATGAACCCTTTGCATCTAAGAAAAATCAGTGGCATTTGTCATCAGAGCTGTGGCTTCTTCAGCTGTGTGCATTGGGTGATGAGGTCTTTTTAGTGCTTTGTTCAAATCTTGTGGATCAATACATATTCTGATGTCATATGAGCTTTTCTTATAAGCTACCACCATGGAAGTTACCCATTCAGCAGGTTTGTCTACTGGTCAAATCATACCTTGTCAAACCAATTTATTTAACTCAACTTTCACTCTGTCTTGCATGGCTATTGGAACCTTCCAAGCTAGCCTGATAACTGGACTGACATCTGGATCCAACTTTATGGAGTGCACAACTGACAGCTTCCCTAGTTTGTCTTCAAAAAGATTAGCTTAGGTAGAAAAAATGTACTGGGCGAAATTAGAGTAGTGGTGTTTTAAGCTAACATGATGTACTTCCTTGTTAAATGAAGGAAGTTCCATTTTCATACTGTCTCTGAGCCATAATAATGACTGGACTTGCCTCTTGACCACATAAAATAACAAGTCATAACATCTACCAGCACAGTGACATGAAAGCACTACTGAGCCTTCAGTCTGAATTTCTTTACCACATTAAGGAACAAGCATTTCACACTTCTCCAAATCAAGCCTTTCACCATGACACAATCTAGCAAATGTTTCTGCTGACATAACATTGCACTTTGAACCTGGGTTAACTTTGAGCTCTATGGGTTTTCTGTGTATCCAAACAGTACAAAATACTTAATTATTTGCCCTTAAATCTACTGCATTGACTGTTTCATAAAGCATCGACATGCCATCAACATAAACAGCAGGGTTGCAGCTTTCTAACTGATCAACTAGTCATTTCTCAAAATGTTGCCTTTTAAGGAAAGAATGTGGGTCTTTTGATTTACAAAACCTTTTGAAACTATTTAATTTATTGCATTTGTGGCACTGCTGACTTAAAGCTTAAGATGCTTCCCTTTTAGATTCATAATGTCCACCACAATTACAACAGTTGACATGAAACTGGGTGAGGGCCCATACTTTGAGTTTGCTGACTTTCTTTTGTGCTTAACTGAGACTGTATGAACTCTGGAATGCAGCCTGTGTGAAAATGTCATACTCTTGTTCAAACATGCTCCAGTTCTCTGCAATATTATTGTCAAACACAAGTGCATTGGATTTTCAAAATCTGTCAGCCATACTCACATAGTATGCACAGACACCCTGAAAATATGGCCCTTGTATCTCTGTACGAACAACCTGTTCTGTGAGCTTGTATTAACATTCAAATGCACAATAAACTCTTTAAAAGACTTTACTTTGCAAAATATGCTCAGAAATGGCTGTATCTTGTGAAATAACTTTACTGTAATACTGCACAAGCATGCAAACACTTTATATACTTCTAATAACTTGGATGTCTTTAATTAATATGAAAAATGCATGTTTAGCGAAAATGTAGTTGTTTCCTCTTATTTAACTTGATTTATGCAAGTCGGACTTTATTTCAAACATTTTCTGTAGTAATTCAAATATTTTTATCAATATTCAACATATTGGCTCTATATTACAACACCAAAGATGCTGAACATCGAACAGATTAAAGGCCAAAAATGCCAGACCTCTAAGTCGCTATTCTGGGGGGCTGCAAATTATATATACCAACTCCGAGATTGCACTACAGTGAGGAAAGGGCAAATATTTCCATCTTCGCTGTACTGCAATCTCACAAAAAGCACATCGATGAACAGCATTTTTGACATTACAACCATTCAATGTTCAGCCTCTTCGATTTTGTAATAAGAACCTGACATATCAGTTTATTCGTATATTGTTTAGAGTGCTCTGTATGCTTCTTTTCATATTTTTTGAATAAGAAATTATTTGACAAGTTTTCACATCTGAAATTTGTTTCTAACCTGTTTTGCGAATTATACATGCAGTAGGGATGATCCACTCCTCTATATTCCTCCAATACTAACTGGTTGCCTTTCAGACTCAAATTGGAGAAACTGGAGCTCTTTTTGGCAACAAGCTGTTTTAGCCATGCTGCTTTTCACACCATGCCCTTTTAGATATGCCTCTTCTGACACCATGTCGCTCATCCCTCTCTAACATGGATGACAAGCAGGTGGGGTAGTTCTTTTAGATGCTTTATTACATAGAAACACATCAGGATGGACAGCAGCATCAGAAAATATAAACAAACTGATTAACAGACAGACCTTACATGCTTACATCTCAACAGCTTACTACAAAATAGCAGTCAGACTCACACATGCTCAGTATTTATACACTTGTGCAAGCCCTTGGATAGCTTCTTAAAGGTAAAGGTATATACACACGCACATTGATCTATGCACATGCTCAGTATATATACATTTGGGCAAGCCCTTGGATAGCTTCTTAAAAGTATATATACACACACACACACACACACACACACACACACACACACACACACACACACACACACACACACACACACACACACACACACACACACACACACACACACACACACATATTGATCTACTAGTATGCTGGAATACTGACATAAGACACTGATATATAGTCACATTTTAAAAGAAGTGCTACACTACAAGACTGTAGGAAAGCTTGACAACATAATAACACAACTACCATCTATAGTAGGTAACACTTAATACATTACAGATTCGGTCTATTTTTTATTATTGTGTCAAACTAAATAGTTTGCACAGTAGAAGAGTACTGAGCACAAATTGGAGGACAGGAGATTCAAACCTATGAGTCTTAACTATGCTCTTACTATAAACCTGACACCTACTTGCTAGCTAATCCATCTTAGTTGTGATTACATGGAGCAACTGCTATTAAACAACTCCAAGGTATGATTGTGCAGGGAAGGAGTAAAAACATAGATCAGGGCTTCCACATTACAAGATGGGTAAAATACAGTCCAGCATGCACGATGTGTTATGCGTTTGCAAACAAAAACATGTAAGCCTGACTGCATGTCAGCACAATGGTCACAATAATACACAAGAGTAACATTTCATAGCTCAGAGCCTCAGACATTGCAATAGAACACATGGCTACACTTAACAGATAAATATAGTGGCCTTCATGCTCATTACCAATATGTTTCACATAACAATGTAGGTTAGGTAGGAGGGGAGGCAGTGTATAACCAGGATGTATTGTGATGTACTGAATCATGCTTCCAAAATGTCCTTAATATTTAGGGATGTCCCTGATTTTGATTCAAAGTGTAGCTCTGTCCCTCTCACTCCATCTGAATAAAAATGGGAGAAAGGTGATTAATTACACTTAGTAAATAATGACCATAAGTAGAGGTACAGACTACCTTAACTTCAGCAAATGTATAGTATTTCACATTCTTGTATTCTGTCACTGTCACCCATGAATAGTACTAACATAGAAAATGTGTCCCTGATTGTCTCTGAGTATTTCTGGATTAGTCCTTGATTGTGTTGAGATGTATCCCTGACTGGGGCTATGTTCCAAATGTGAAGGTGAAGTATACCTCTATGGTCAAAGCCTTACACGTACAGCTGTGCTGTTTTCAGGA
This sequence comes from Protopterus annectens, assembly GCF_019279795.1. NCBI lineage: Eukaryota > Metazoa > Chordata > Ceratodontiformes > Protopteridae > Protopterus > Protopterus annectens. The sequence continues at coordinate 1,868,215,881 of NC_056726.1, read as the reverse complement.
AATTTATGGAGAAAGAGATATTCATCGTAATCCAACAAATAAACAATATAGGCAAAGACATGTACAAACTAACTGTATACATGAATAAATTAGTATCTGTACAATTAGTTTCAAAACATTAACACAAACAGATCAAATTGCAATCTAAGCTACCTCATATGGATTTAAACCCACCTCAACCGTGCCAATTTTTTTGTTTTTTACTGGTTTTGAGGTCCAAATACTCCAGGAATGACGTGGACTCTATGTAGCTATTTTTGTAAACAGCCTGACAGCCTGTCAGAATTGAGCTCCAGGGGATGAAGTGTGATCTAGTAGTGTGTGTGTGTGCGTGTGTGTGTGTGTGTATGTGTGTGTGTGTGTGTGTGTGTGTGTGTGTGTGTGTGTGTGTGTGTGTGTGTGTGTGTGTGTGTGTGTGTGTGTGTGTGTGTGTGTGTCTGTGTGTGTGACATGTGCATGTGTGTGTGTGTGTGTGTGCGTGTGTGTGTGTGTGTGTGTGTGTGTGTGTGTGTGTGTGTGTGTGTGTGTGTGTGTGTGTGTGTCTGTGTGTGTGTGTGTGTGTGTGTGTGTGTGTGTGTGTGTGTGTGTGTGTGTGTGTGTGTGTGTGTGTGTGTGTAACCTGTGATCTAGGTGTGTGTGTGACATGCGATCTAGGTGTGTGTATTTGTGACGTGCAATCTAGGTGTGTGTGTGTGTGTGTGTGTGTGTGTGTGTGTGTGTGTGTGTGTGTGTGTGTGTGTGAGATGTGTGATCTAGGTTTGTATGTGTGATGTGTGATCTAGGTGTGTGTGTGTGTGTGTGTGTGTGTGTGTGTGTGTGTGTGTGTGTGTGTGTGTGTGTGTGTGTGAGATGTGCAATCTATGTATCTGTAATGTGCGATCTTGGTGTGTGTGTGACGTGATCTAGGTAGGTGTGTGTGTGTGTGTGTGTATGATGTGCAATCTAGGTGTGTGTGTGTGTGTGTGTGTGTGTGTGTGATGTGCAATCTATGTGTGTGTGTGCGTGTGTGTGCGTGTGTGTGTGTGAAAAACCCCAGTTAAATACACATGGTGGCTAGAGTTACCCAGGCTCAAACCCTATACCTTTCAAAGGGGTAGTAATTGCCTGAATTCCCTACCCACCACCACTTGTGAAAACTGTTCATGTTTTCGCCTCATATTTTTGTTCTGTTCTGTTTATCATAAAATCTGTGGTTTTCTGGATTTTCGTGGCAAATCAGTTAAGGATTGAATTCACTAAATAATGACAAGCATTTGAATTTCAGACTTCATATTCTTCAGAAAATACATGGTAACATAAACCTTTTATTCTAGCAAGTTTTTAGGTTTATAAGATCAATATTTGAAATGTGTTCCTATTTTTGGGGCTGTATTGCCCCATTATTGGCTTTGTCCAGGTTTTTGTGCTATGATGTTGAGAGTTATGGTGAGAACTGAATTCACTAAATGATAACCCTTTAAGTTTTAGTCTTCCTATCTTTCATGAAGCAGCTTATTTGGCATAGTGGTATGTTGCTCTGAGGGTAGTGCAGAGAGTCCTGGGTTTATGAATTGGCAATGACATGCATGGTGGTAATGCAACATTTTATTCAGGGAACTTTTCAAGATTATACAAGCAGTGTATAAAATGTTTCCCTGTTTTCTCAGCTTTTGTCCCCACCAATAAATTTTGGCTTTTTCCAGATTTCTTGTGCTGCAAAGTTGAGAGATACATTGAGTGTTGAATAGATTTTACAAGGAGATGAGGGCTTCAGGGGAAAATAAGTTTAACGCTGCTTATGCTGAGTCTGCTTGCATTGTTAATAGCATAACAGGTTAAATGCTTGTGCTTAATGCAGAAGGCTGTGGGTTCTACTCCCACAGAGTAGATGCATTGCTGATACTGTACTGTGTTGTACTTTTCAAGGGGGTGGATGCTGCAGTCTTGAGAATGTCCTCTTTGGCAGCAATAACTAGTAACTATGAACCTCTTATCAGTTTGCCATCAATTCCCTATTGCAATATTGCTAGCTTATCATTTTTAATGTAACATATGCAATTTATTCCTCAAGGGCAACAGGCACTTTATTTGTAGATGAAACAATGAAATAAAAAGTTGTTTGTTAGCAGCAAACTCTTCATTAGTTACAGATCTCTTTAATGTGGAATTATTTAGATGACTTTTACTTCTGCAGAGATTGTGCATATTTACTGATACTGGTGGATTTTAGAAGTTTGAGTAGACTTTTATGATAGAAGTGTTCTTAATTTGGCAGTTTTGTCATTATTGGTGAATGCATTTTGTTTCATTGTTTATTGGAAAAATGTTCTAAACAATAAAATTAAAACACCCTCTAGTGTGTTATGCTAGTAATATAATTTAATACAATCAGGAAGGCGTAATAAAGAACACATGTATGTTTCATGTGCAAGTGGCCTATGATTTGAAAACAGCCCAAAGTTAATCTTTATCTGCCACTGACCAGATGTAATTTCTTTGAATGTAGGTTTCAATGTTGTTTCAATGAATGTGAGTTTCAAGGGCAGAGAAGTTTTAGTGCTAAGTCTATTTTCATTGTGAGACTGCACTGCTTTGTTTAGCACATGTAAAATGTAAAATAAAACTTTTAAATGAAATCATAATTATCATAGAATTTTTATTTATTTATTTTATTTATTTTACATTTGTTGACCGGGCTAGTCTAACTGGACATAATATCCGTTTTCAGTAGAGGCCCGGGGAGAAAAGCTCCAGTACAGGCAATAAACAAAGATTTATCACGTAAGGCATAATATGAGTAAAAATACAAGGTAGGAAGAAAAATAAGTTTCAACACAAAACAAATACTAAAAATAGGAGATAAACTTATACTACATACTACTATATTAGACTTATAAAAACAGTAACAGTAACACAGAATGAAGTTACACAGACAGAAAAAAAGGTAACTGGTAAAAGCCTAGTTCTTAGATAATGACTCTCAAACTCCTGAAAGTTTACTGAGGAGCTAAGTAAGGGTAAAGAATAGAAGTAAAGCAGTATGCACATTACAGTGTTTATGGTAAATGGGGTGAAATAGACAAATAATGGGTCATTGGGATGGCTGTGGGGGGGGGGCTGTATATGAGACGACCCCATTTGACCATGATTTTGTGAGGGGGAAAGGGTAGCAAACTCAAAGACAGCCCTGGGTGGCACAAACTGTTGCTACACCAATGATCAGTAGGCCATGAAGAATGACTTTTGGAGGGCCTAGTAAGCTATAATATTCTTTTGCTAAAATTAGAGTACCGCCTACCATTAACTGCCCTACTTTTAGCATAAAACCCACATACTGTAAGTCACTGAAAACAAAATCCTAAGGTTTTTAATCTTCTCCATTCACAGTGAACATCATTGCTACACATTTAAAAGAAAGTGGTTACCATTTACTACAGGGTCTGGGTCTCTGGGGCCATATTTTGGCAGTCTGTTCTTCAGTTTGCATTTGAAAGTTGATATCCCACAATTCCATTGGAGTGGGTGGGGTTACATAATTATATATGCAAATGGTATGTTAATCAGCACACCGTTTTTACCTATTTTTCATGGGCCTTTATCCAGATTTTTGATGTTTTCAGGTTGAGAGGTATGGTTAAGGTACAGCACAACACCTTTCTCTATAAAAACTACTGCTAGATGTGTTTATATTCCTGCAGATAATGGAGGAATATGTATCCATCTGACATCTAAGCTCTTTAGGCCATAATACTCCACACACAATCCATATGTGTAAATATAAACAGATTTAATTAAGTTTTACAAAGTCAGACATCTGGTAGACATGCTAACCTGCAGTGCTCTTACATTAATGACCATGTGTACAAAAACATAGTTAAAAATTCAATACATTTTCTAAAGCAGTGAGGAATAATGTAGGTCTGTATGACTCAGTATTCATGCATACAGAATTATACTGTGCAATGGTCTTGGAGTATTACAGATAATGGTGAAATGCATAATCATCTACAGCCTAGGCACTATAGGCACCAGTGAAACACAGCCATGCTGCACATGTAAAAAAAATGTTCATAGGTTCATCAGTTGGTAATAGGCTATCTGCCCCAGGGCCTACACAAGCCTTGCCATAACAATTCCCTGGCTATTTCTTCCCACAGTATTTACTTCCCTAGACCCCTGTCTAGCATACTGTATAAGTTGCCAACAAACGTAGGTCTTATGCTCAATAATATGCACATAACAAATGCTATTAAAAAAAAAACTACCATGGAATTGTGCACACACATAGGGGAGGAGCAGCCACTTTTCCTTATTGCTTAACCATATAAGATAAATGACATAACAGCTAACTAGTGACTCTAAAAGGAATATTTAGGACATATGGGTCACAGCTATATGTGTGATGTCTATAGGAAAGTACAGTTAAAGTGGTTATTATGACACTTACTGTAGGCATCTGCAGGCTATCTAATAACCTTGGTGACTCTTCAGTGAAGATTCTCTGTATCATTTTGATGTAGGTCATCCTAGAGTTGGCAAACTGCACTCCAGTTTAGAAGATCCCTTCTGTCATCAGAGCTCCCTCACAATCCGGTTCTATTTGTTGATCATCACAAAGTTCCTGGCCAAGCTTACATATGTTGCTCAAGTTCAGTGTAGACGGTGAGCATCTGAGTAGTCTCCTCCACTGTTCAGTTTAATGCCCATGTACACTGAAACCTCCTCACAGTAGCCATCTCACTGATGCAGGTCAGGAAAAAAAGCTTTCAGAAAATTGTTCACTGAAATCCCACTCAGTTCACAGGTAGAAATGGTATGATCAGTAAATAGATCAAAATCTCATTTTAAAAGTGGCACTTATAGGATGCTATAATTGAATCACAGGATCATAGAAGTTTACTAAGCTATCGACCCAGATGTCATTTCAAGCTTAGGTATTTTGTAATACCATAAAAATGTTAGTTAATACCCAAGATTGCATTTAGTAATGGCTGCTCATGTCCAGGAGGGTTGTGGATGCTATCCCTGGTAAGAATTTATGGTGCCCTATCCTCTTCTCCAGGTTCCTCTTGAATATTGTCATAGAGGTGCTCTGTTTCACATGAATAGGTAACCTAATCCAAAGATGTAGCAGTCATTGGGAGATAAATCTGTCACTCCAGCAAGTCCTATTTAAGTCACAGCCCATATTTAGGTCCCTGAAATGGGTAGCCCCTTCCCTGTTTGATTTACAGATATGCAGCAAGTTCATTAGGTTTGGGTCTGAGATTGCTCTGTATGCCAGGCATAAGTCTACCCTAAGACTTCTATAAGATACAAAGTATAGTTCAGAGACTTTAGTCAGTCTGTGTAAGGCATATGCTGGAGTCCCTTTATCTTCTTTGTTAGAAACCTCTGTGGTCTCTCCAATTGCTGCAGGTGCTTTGTATGGTACATGCCAAACAGGGCATTATACTCAATTATGGGCCAGATTAATGCCAAGTATAGAGGGGTTATAACCTAGTTTTGCTCTCAAGGTGATGCCTTTATTTATCAAGTGTGCTATGTAGAAAACCAAACTTACTACAACAGACACATGGTGGTCGAAGTTAAGGTCACAGTCAACTTGTGATCCCAGGCCCCTTACAACTTCATGGGTACTTAGGATATTGTTGATTTGATAGTGTGAAGGTAGATCATTTGTGCTGAAGGGAAAGATGATCCATTTCTTTGCACTCAGTTCGAGACCGTGAGTAATACACCAGTCGTTGATCTGTGTAAGACCCTCCTGGACCATACGGACATCATTCGGGGATTCAGTTATTGCACCCAGTTTGCAGTCATCTGCAAACTTGGTCAGCCACAATCCCTTAGTTTAAACCTGAACATCTGAGAACTATATAACAGACAGTAGGGGGCCCAGCACTGACCCCTGTGACACCCCACTGCTAAAATGTCTGCTGACTGATGTGGAGTCACCCACTTTGATAGTGTGTGCCCAGTTTGTGAGCCAGTCAGCAACCCATCTTACAACAAAGGGTTTTACACTGAGTTTAATAAGTTTATCAGTAATGCCTGAGTCTGGCATTGTGTTGAAAGCCCTTGCCAAGTTGAGATATGCTGCATATACTGGTTTGCCCTCGTCAATGGCCCTGGTCACATTTTCGAAAAGATTCTCCAGATTTAACAGGTAGAATCTGCACTTGACAAAGTTGAATTGGGTAGAATCCAGGATTTGGAGGTCACCTATGTCTTATTTATGAGGTCCATAATGATATGTTCCAAGGCCTTACAGATGAGGCTGGCCAGGCTTATGCATCTGTAATTCCCTGGGTCTGTTGCTAAGCCACCTTTGTGGAGGGGAATAACCATTGCTGTTTTTCATTCTACAGGAACAAAGCCTGTAGCTAGACTATGACTGAAAAGGGTACTTAATGCTGATGCTAGTTCATGCTTTAGCCTGTTTATAATATATATATATATATATATATATATATATATATATATATATATATATATATAGGGTGGAGGGGAAGTTTGTTGGAAGGTTTGTGATAAGTTTGGAGAGGATAAGGGAGTGACATTTTCACCAAACCTATCCACTAGCAGGTTTGCTATCTCTGTGGGAACAGTGTGTGTGTTACCATTGGTCACTAGTTCAGCACATGCTTGGGTCCTACCTTTTAGGCTACATATGTAAATATAAAAGACCTTATAGTTATCCTTGGCTGTGTTTGCCAAGTTTTTCTCAAAGAAGTCATTAGAAGATTTAACAAGTTGTCTTATTTGCCTGCTGAGGCTGAAGAGGGTGCTTTTCCATTGTTGAGGTCTTGCTTTTATTTTCTTAGACAGCAACTTTTTGTGTTTATTGTAAAGTTTGTTGATGCTGGATGTCCATCATGGTGGCTTGCTTTTACTTGGGCTCTGGCTTTGATTCTTTTTGGTACAGCTGAGTCTGTACACTTATGCAAGTGTTTGTAGAGGGCCTTAGTGTATGCTTCGGTGTAGTTACCACTTTCAGCTGGGGGTGATGCTTGGAATGCATTTATACCTTTGCCTATGAGGATGTAGTTTGCCTTAGTGAATTTTTTAAATTTTAGTCTGATTTCACCTTTTGTGAGTTCTGGTGTTAGTGTCAGCTCAAAGGTGAGTGATTTGTGGTTAGATTTAACTTATGAGCGTCCGATAGTTGTAGTGGTGCATCTGTTTGACATGTTGGTAAGGACCAGCGCTAGTATGTTTGTTCCTCTTGTTGGGGTATAAACAATTTGCTCCAGGGCATCTGAGTTAACAAAGTCGAGGAAAATTTGTTCTAGCAAGTTAGGGCTAGTGTAGGTTTTCCAGTTGATGGTGGGATAATTGAAATTCTTCATAACCAGAGTGTTCGGTAAAAATTGGATTGTCTCCAGTTTGGTCAAGTAAGCTTAATGCATGTCATGACCCATGGAAGATGATATATAACTGTCTATGACTTGAATGGGGGTGTTATCTACCCTAGCCTGAACTTAGAGTAGCTCCATGGAGTTGTCCAGTCTAACCAGATGGGAGGTTAATTTATCTCTAATATAGATAGAAACACTGCCTACTCAGGTTCTCACATGTTCATTTTGTGGTATGAAGGTGTGGAAGGTATTGTAGCCTTGCAAGGCCGAGGTACTCTCTGAGGTCTTAAACCAGGTTTCTGTGATTGCACAGACATCTACATCTTCCAGTGATAGAAGTGCTCCTAGGGTGTGCAGTTTTTGGTTTAGGCACCTAGCATTTAGCAGCATGACCCTTATTTTGTTATGATCGGCAAATTTTATTTTGGTAAGCTTGTTTACGAGACCTTGCCTAACAAATGCACTATGGGGGAGGCAAGAGCCTTCACCAGCAGCCAAAAGCTTAGAGGTGCCAGGTGCAAGCCGTCTTCGTCAAAGCAGTGAGGTTTGTTGCTCATGGCTTCCCAGGCTGACAGGAACTGCATCCCCTTTGAATTACACCAAAAACTAAGCCAATTATTGAAATCAATAATTGTTTTATACTGTGGCATCATTCTAGGTGAGGGTAGTATGTTGTTCAAGGCTAGAGACATACCTGCCCTTGACCCATACTCAGAGAGCTCAATCTTGTCTTTTTTCATATTGTCCAGTGAGGTGCATCTCAAGTTGTTCACTCCAACATAACAGTCATAAAGGCACTTGTTGCTCAGAGACCTGAGTGCATGCATAATCTGCCGAATCCTGACACTGGACAGGCAGCTGACCGTGACTTTCTCCTTGTCCAACCTGGTGAGTGGGACATCTGAGTGTCTCACTACTGAGTCTCCACTGACTAGAAAATTTAGTTTTTGAGTGTTACGCCTTATGGGCAGGGTAGGTAAGACACTGTTATTGCTCTGTGTCATGGGTGTTATGGGAACTGTCTTGTATTTTGGAGGTCTCTGGTGTTTCAGTAAGTTTTTTGAGAGAACCTCTGTGTATGTGATTTGTGTTAGATGCATACTATGTGTATGAATAGTGATACTATGTGCATGTGTAGTGGTGATTGGCTTGACAACCTCTTCTGTGTTACTGTTATGAGTGCGCGAGAGCATGGATTCAAGATTCTTGGTGTAGCTACATCTTTCACATTCTGTACTAGAGTTAGTTATTAGTAAAGGGTTGTCGGTGTACATAAGGCAATTGCTATACTGCCTCAAGAGACCCAAGTCAAGAAGGTTGGTAAGGGAAACACAGGTGGTCCAACTGTCCATAATGCTAGGTTTGAAGACTGTTATCACTGCGGGGGCTTTTCAGGATTGATCAAGGAGGAGCTCAGTGGATGGATATTTATGCTTGGGTTTTATTGTTGGTAGTTTAACAGGTTTCAGCTCATTAGCAGTATTTTTTTGACCAGGAAAGTAGTAAGTACTAAGGATGAGGGCTGCACTAATGTGCTACAGCTGTATCTAAGGGAAAAAGTGCTGAATGCATCTATCCGGCTATGGCACACAATTGGAGGCTAACAGATATGTGCTACAGACGGTCCCATTTAATGATACCTATTTAGTAGGTGCACTGAGCACCTTCCCATTATGTTGAGCTATTGATTAATGAGCTGAATTTCAAAAACTTATGTGGATGTGTGCAAATGAGATTCCAAAATCTTGAATGATTATAAACTTCATTAATTATGTATGGCACTAATGGTGCTTAAAATCTGTGTGCACATAGCTGGCCTTACTTTAAGTTATACCTGACTTACAGGTAGCTTCAATGGTAATTTGGCAACTGCAAGCATTGTTGTGGTAGAATATATTGCTCTTATTATTATACCTTATAAATCTATTTATACATGTTGACAGTCACTTATTTGGCAACATTGTCTGTAATACAAAATTCTGTGACATACTGGAGAGGTATAGGATTAACCACTGTGCATAGAGGTGGGTACATCTGGACCACTGACAAGCAGGGATTCCACATATGCACTTATACAGATAAATGGAAAGAGTTTCAGTGAATAGTACATAATGATGGACTAACAATTCATCTGCATGTATTGCTATGTTACAGATGATGATGAGTTTTTATTACATCCATATATAGCATGTTCATCAATAATAATTGATATTAATGTTGATATATTGATATGATATTCATGGATATTCACTCATGGTTAGTAATACTTGCAATATAGATAGTGTCAGAATGCACAGTCCTCAACCTCATAGCTCAAATCCAAAACCAAAAATAATGGGGGGGGTCTCAAAAATAGGTACAAATTCTAAATATTACTCTTATAGACTAAGAAAGTTGGAAGAATAAAAGGTTTTATGTTACCATATTTTTTCTGAAGGATATGAAGTTTGAAATTCAAGCCCCTGTTATTATTTACTGAATTCAGTCCTTAATGATTTGTCACAAAAATCCAGAACACCACAAATAGTATGAGGAACAGACCAAAATATGACACAAAAATCTGGATATTCTTCAAAAAATTGAGAGGTATGCCAGAATGAAAATATATCCATGTTCATGTCTAGTTACATTGTACTGTCTGTGCTATGCCTACAGATAACATGGCTTTCTGAGGGGTTCTATAACTTGTACATTCTCTACCGTACAGACACTTTAAAATAGTAAAATAGTAGTGGTTGTTAGTGCATTTCATCACATGCAGCAAAATGGGGCTAGCATTGCCTGCTCACTGTTTATTGTGTTGATATGTAGGTATTCATGCATAACAGTTCATGTTACTATGACTTCTTGTTTTTTTAGGTTTTCTTTATAGCATCATGCTGTATACCATATATTGTTAGTAGCTTTCAATATTATGATGTCTCTCACTGACTGTAGTTCAACATAATTGGTTTACACATAGCCGTTGTGTTATGATGTGTATGTTGAAGTGTGCAGTTCATTCATGTTACAGAGAATATGTGGCACAATGGTTGTGTGGTTTTCCTTTCATTGTTGTGATGCCCAGTATATAACCTCTATAGACATCACAATTGATGATGTGTCCCATGTATAACCTATTCAGAAATAGTTTTGATGTCACTTATGCTTTTATATGTAACAGAACTATACATGACAGGGACTATTTTATATAGCTTTGCATTGCACATGAATAGAGAGCAGGTCAATTGGCATGCTTGCAGCATCATCATGTCCATATGTGGTTCCCCCATATAAGTTATACCATGTGCGTATCACTGTCTTCCAGATGACAAACTGAAGTACAGATTGTGAAGGCTGCCAGCCTAGCCAGATAGAAATGTGCAGATAATTCTATCATTTGTAAATATGAATGTGGAACTACAGACTTGTTTTCTTAAATAGAAGAATATGCTGTGAAATGTGAACTTAAAACAGTGTAACAACATTACCCTCTGCTGTAAAGAACGCTAAGACAAGCATTTCTTGTTTGTCCTTTGAAATTCAAATTATTTCATGACTGTCTTTGATGTTTACAATTTGGCTCCAGCCGGGCTAGATGAAGGCTTCCTGCCTATTGTTTTAGCTTAAGGAATAATTACTAGAGTTTACATATGGAATGTCTTTTATTGATGTAGTTTCCTGCAGCTGCAAGATAACAAAATAATGCAGGTCCTGTTGGCCTGGGAACACCATGAAAGTGAAAGAGTGATGTAATATTTATCAGAACTGTGATTTCAATTTAAACAGAGAGACTCAGAAGGCATTAAACATTTTTGCCTTGATCATCCAACTCCCAGCACTGTCTTGTTCATATGTAAGTTATCTTAGACTTGTGTTTTCTTTTAGAAATAGCTAGGAACTAGAAAGATCAGACTAAGTGTTTTTCTATGAAGTGAGAACTGTACTACTGATTCATTTTAAGTATTTCTGTGTGATCTCTGAACTCTTGACTAGCACTGTCTGTGTAGTAGAAAGTATTGTCTTGTGGTTTTAATTATTTATTATTAAATATTTTAAAACCTTTTAACTGTGGCTGGCTTGTGTAGAGATAATTTAAGCTCTAGAGTACATTGAATATTTATAGAGTTTACTGTCCAAGTCACTCCAAATAAGCTTTGGCTATTTAATCACCCTTACCAATTGGATAATAATATTGCACAGTAATAATTGGACACCCTTTTAAGGGTCTTTGAATAGGTGATAATTATTAGTGGGAGCTGGTACTACCATATAGTCTGGCAAAAAGGGGCACAGCTGGAGAACCTGTTTCAGCCTTCCCCAGGCGTGTATGTGTGGTTGTATAAACTCTTCTCAAAGTGTGTGTGTGTGTGTGTGTGTGAGCTACTTGGGCAGGGACATGAAGCACTGGTTGGAGGAGAGGGTGCCAGAGGTTTTAGCTTGTCCACTAGGCTGAGATCTGGACCTTATAGATGTGCCAGTGGGGAGTCTTATTTGGGACCTGGAGAGCAAGGGAGTGTCCAGCCCCAGACTGACTGTGATCTCTGTGTGTTCTTAAGGGAAATTGCATTTTACTGTGTGTATTTGTTATCATTTCCTCATATATGAGACGCCCTCTCTGGTGTTAGTGGTGAGGGTTGAAGCTCCTTAATTGCTGGGCCAGGGCACGGGCATCACATATTAATTGATGGCAGAGGTTGGGATATCCACACCAAATTAATTGTTTGGCAGAAATGGGATATCCACATCACATATGAATTAGTTGACAAATAATAATTGGCTTGTAGTGGCATGGGTAGAGTGAATCCTGTAGCTTGTGTACAGTGAGCTTTGAAGGTGTTTTTGTACTCTAAAACAGCCACACAGTGAATACTCAGATTTCAGATCACAATTGTTTTATTTTTTTTTGCTAGCTTAGTTAGTCAGGGTGAGGGCAGCATGTCAGCAGAGGAGTATGAAAAGCTGACAGGGAGCCAGCTGGTGGAGATGTACCAGCCTAGGGGACTGGTGCATGGAAACCTGACTAAAGCAGACCTGATTGCAGCCTTGGTTACAGCTTCTTCAGAAAATAGCAACCAGGAGGACAATCAGACTGGTAGTGGAGATATAATACCTGCGGAGAATGGACAGCTCAACCTTTCTGCAGTGGCCTTAAAAATCCAGCTGGAGCTAAAGAGAATTGAGTTGGAGGTCAGGCATGTGGAATTAGAAACAACTGAGAGACTGAGGCATCTAGAGAGTGAGGAGAATGAGAAACTGTTATGTCTGGAAGCTGAGGAAAAAGAAAAGCATAGGCAGCATGAGAAGGAGATGCTGACTCTTCACCAGAATCGTGGAGGTAATTGGGAAGGGAGTAACTGGACCCCAGAAGCACAGAATGTCAGTAAATTTCTTCATCAGTTTAAAGAATGGGATCATTTTGATAGTTTCATTCATATGCTTGATAGGGTATGTAAACAGTATGAAGTTGACCAAGGGCTCTGGGTACGGTTCCTGACCCCCTTACTCCATGGTAAAGCTGTAACTGTTTTATTTGAAATGTCTGATGTTGCATGTTTTGATTATACTGCTGTAAAAATTGTCTGTTAGAATTGTTTAAGCTAACACCCAAAATGTATAGGAAAAAGTTTCTTCAGCATAAATGCAAGGCAGATGAAAGTGTGTGTGAATATGTTGCAAACTGAGGACTTATTTCCATAGGTGGGTGAGTGGATATTAGGTCACCCCTTTTGAAGGATTGGCAGACCATTTGGTGAGGGAACAAGCCCTTAGCACTTTGCCTGAGGACATGAGGATCTGGTTATCTGATAGACAATATGCTACTTCAGATGAGTTGGGGAAGAAGGGAGATCTATACCTGGCAAGCAGGGCAGCCCTGCACAGGAAGGGGACCCCCAGTACTGCTCATGGGTTTAAAGGAACCCATGGTGGGCAGCACAGACTGCCACAACAGAATCTGCCAGTAGCAGGGGAAGCCACTAGTCCAGGTACACATCCAGGAGCTAGTGTTAAATGGTTTGAATGCAACCAGTGGGGCCATGTGGCATACAGGTGTCCATGGAGGCAAGGTACGGAACAAAAGGTGAGGGAGCCAGTAAGTAGGAAAGACAAAATGCCAACAGCAGGTTGTCTTGAAACAACAGGGGTACTAAACTACCATCCAGCAGATGTCCTGAGAGGGAAGGATTTGGATGAGGCAGTACCATGTGCTTATGCAGTTACAATCAGTCAGGCTAGGAGACAAGCTTGTGGGTCTGGTAGCCTGGGGGAGACCCAGACAGACTGCATACTTGCAGCCAGGACTGGTGAGGTGGTTACTTCAGGGAGTGAGCTACACTGTAGCAGTGAGACTAAAGGTATGCCACAGCTGCTTGTAGGTACTGATGATCCCTTGGACAGAGTGACTGCAAAGGTAGAGGTGAGTAGTAGTACCCAGACTGACAGTAAGGCACCACTGTCAGAAGATGCCAGACTTCCTGTGGAAGGAGAGCTGGGAAGGCTTACAAGGAGAGAGTTGAGACAGCCTCAGCTCTCAGACCTTACATTGCAAGGCCTGAGGCAGGTAGCTAGGGAGGCACCTGATTCTCAAGGAAAGGGGGAATCTGTATACTGGACAAAGGGTTACTATACAGAGAGTGGACCTCCAAGGGAGTCCAACAGTCCCTGGGCCTCCCCAGTGGTGCTAGTGCCAAAGAATGATGGCAACACCAGGTTCTATGTGGACCACAGGAAATTAAATAGTCACACAGAGTCGGATGCTTACCCCATACCTAGGACAGATTAGGCCCTAGAGCAGCTGGGTGGGGCTAAGTATCTTACAACCATTGATCTTACCAAGGGTTACTGGCAGGTGCCCTTGACTCCCAGTGCTAGAGAAAAGTCAGCCTTTGTGACTCTTTTTGGCTTGTATGAGTTCCAAATATGCCCTTTGGAATGAAGAATGCCCCAGCGACTTTCCAGAGGCTAGTAGATTATATCCTTGCAGGAGCAGAAGGGTTTCCCATGCTTACCTAGATGATATTGCCATCTACAGCCATTCATGGCCAGAGCACCTTCAGCATGTCAGGGATGAGCTGGGAAGACTACAGAGGACAGGGTTGTCCATAAAGCCGAGCAAATGTCAGGTGGGTATGGTGGAGGTCTCCTACTTAGGACATAGAGTGGGGAATGGTAAGATAAGGTCAGAACCTGACAAAGTGGAAGCCATTCAGGCATGGCATGCACCAGTTACTAAAAAGCAGGTTAGGGCATTTTTAGGGAAAGCAGGGAAATACAGAAAGTTCATTCCCAGTTATAGTACCATAGCTGCTCCCCTCACAGACCTGACAAGGAAGAACAGGCCAGATAAGGTAGTTTGGACCGCAGCATGTGAGCAGGCATTCCAGAAGCTCAAATAAGCTTTGGGAGGACCCTCTGTGTTAACCAGTACAGATTACAGCATAGAATTTGTTGTGCAGGTGGATGCTTCAAACCATGGGTTGGGGGCTGTTCTTAGCCAGATTTCTTCAGAGGGTTTTTCTCAGTCATAGGCTCTAACCCAGGGAGGAATGCTATGCAGCTGTAGAAAATGAATGTCTAGCCATAGTGTTGGCATTGCAGAAACTTCAGCCTTATCTGTATGGAAGGAAATTCACTGTTATGACAGATCACAACACCTTAAAATGGTTAAACAGAGCAAGTCAGCAAAATGTCAAGTTGCTAAGATGAAGCCTAGGGTTGCAAGCATATGATATGTCAGTGCAGCACTGCAGTGGGAGTAGCAATGCAAATGCAGATGAGCTCTCAAGACAGAGAATGGGGTAGGTATACTCAGAAAGACATGACCCTCTCAAGAGGCGTTAATCAAAGGTCATGTGAAAAACTAGCTTGAGTTCTCGGGGGGGGGGGGATGTGAAGGCTGCCAGCATAGCCAGATAGAACTGAGCAGATAATTCTATCATTTGTAAATATGAATGTGGAACTGCAGACTTGTTTTTTTAAATGAAAGAATATGCTGTGAAATGTGAACTTAAAACAATGCAACAACATTGCCCTCTGCTGTAAAGAAAGTTAAGACAAGCATTTCATGTTTGTCCTTTGAAGTTCAAATTATTTCATGACCATCTTTGATGTTTACAATTCAGCTCCGGCCGGGCTAGATGAAGGATTCCTGCCTATTGTTTTAACTTAAGGAATAATTACTAGAGTTTACATATGGAATGTCTTTTATTG
Organism: Protopterus annectens; assembly: GCF_019279795.1. NCBI lineage: Eukaryota > Metazoa > Chordata > Ceratodontiformes > Protopteridae > Protopterus > Protopterus annectens. Next base: position 1,868,200,351 of record NC_056726.1, on the reverse strand, counting down.
ATGTAGTTTCTTGCAGCTGCAAGATAACAAAATAATGCAGTTTCTGTTGGCCTGGGAACATCAGGAAAGTTAAAGAATGATAATGTTTATTAGAACTGCAATTTCAATTTAAACAGAGAGAATCAGAAGGCATTAAGCATGTTTGTCTTGATCATCCAACTCACAGCACTGTTCTGCTCATATGTAAGTTATCATAGACGTGTGCTTTCTTTTAGAAATAGCTAGGAACTAGTAAGATTAGACTAAGTTTTTTTTCTGTGATGTCTGAACTGTACTACTGATTTATTTTAAGTATTTCTGTGTGATCTCTGAACTCTTTACTAGCACTGTCTGTGTAGTAGAAAGTATTGTCTTGTGGTTTTAATTATTTATTATTAAATATTTTAAAACCTTTCAACTGTGGCTGGTTTGTGTAGAGATAATTTAAGCTCTAGAGAACATTGCATATTTATCCACGGTGGTGGTGCTGCGGTAGCATTGTAGCCTCACAGTAAGACGCTGTCCGGTTCGATTCTCAGCTAGAGCGTCTTCTGCGTGGAGACATGCGTGAATGGGCGTACCTTCGTTGAAGGTTGTGCATCATGGTTGGCAACTCGGCATGTAAAAATCAACTGCCAATCATTAGCAGACTGGAATTCTGCTGTGACGACCCCTAACCGGGAAAAACCAAAAGACACATACATACATAGAACATTGCATATTTCTAGAGTTTACTGTCCAAATCACTCCAAATAAGCTTTGGCTGTTTAGTCACACTTACCAATTGGATAATAATATTGCACAGTAATAATTGGACACCCTTTTAAGGGCCTTTGAGTAGCTGATAATTATTAGTGGGTGGTGGCAGCTGGTACTACTGTATAGTCTGGGAAAAAGGGGCACAGCTAAAGAATCTGTGCCAGTCTTCCCCAGGAGTGTCTGTGTGGTTATATAAACTCTTCTCAAAGTGTGTGTGTGTCAGCTACTTGAGCAGGGACATGAAGCACTGGTTGGACAGAGAGGGTGCTAGAGGTTTTAGCTTGCCAACTAGGCTGAGATATGGACCCTATAGCTGTACCAGTGGGGAGTTTTACTGGGGACCTGGAGAGCAAGGAAATGACCAGCCCAGACTGACTGTGATCTCTGTGTGCTCTTAAGGGAAATTGCATTTGATTGTGTGTATTTGTTATCCTTCCCTCATGTTAGTGGTGAGGATTGAGGCTCCTTGATTGCTGGGCCAGGGCACAGGCATCAGAAAATTTCTCTTACCGAAGAAAATAACATCATCATCGATGCTCTGTGCCACCATGGGCTCAGTCTGCTTGGACAGTCGGGAAATACTGTGTGGAGGAAAGTAGTGTGGACAAATCTGACAAACATAATAAACGCTGTGGGAGGTCACAACAGATCCTGAGAGGTCTACTGGTGATGATTCTCTGACATGATCCTTCCTTTGTGCAGGCAACAGGATATGCCAGTATATGAGGTCAAGGAATGCCACCAGTGGTCACCCACTACTGACTCCCTGGATGAGATAACAGTGTTCCTGACATCCCTGCATAATACCAGATGTGATCAGCGTATAACCAGTTGGGGTATAGAGGCAGATGATCCAAGATTTACATGTATGTTGTACTTTTCAGAACATTGTTTTATATACATGACCTTGTTATATATCTCTGTTTCAAGCATATTCATGTATTCTTATTTTTGTGTAGCAGCATCAGAACTACTCATTGAAACTGGGAACACACATACTGATGACACTCAACATAAGTGTAATGACATGTTATCATACAAATGCAGTACATAAGTAACACTTCCAACAACATTTTTTAAGGTTGCCTTTATTCATTCTGTCCCCTGTCATGAATGTGGTCCGTACTGACATCTTGATGTATCCTTGTCATTGTTACCTATTGGTACAACATCACAAGACATGGGTGGTGCAGGTGCAATTACAGATAGACCAGATATGGTTTCCCACCATAACCAAGCAAAAGGAAGAGCTGCTGTTACCATGAACAATACACTCCAAAACCATAAAATTGCAGTAAACAGATGGTGAGTAAGGAACTTGATAAAATAATCCATTTAATCAAGAACAATTTTAATATAACAAAATACAGTTAAGTGCTTTCATCTCATGTATCAAGACTTCATCAAAACTGTAATAATTGAACATAGCAGCATATTTTAAACTTCTAGTCTAATCACCACTGGACAATTCATTAAGAACATCACACAATTAATTAACTAATTAAGTTAACATCCTACACCTATTCAAAATAAAACGTTAAATGTGTTCTTTTATCGAGCTCCTTACTCTTGTTAACTGCAATTTCATTGTTTTGGATTGTTTTCCACCATGTTTATAGGCTGCTGCACTGTGTAGTATAGATGTGATACATGATATTCATGTCACTATTTTCATACACAGGTACATCTGGACAACATGTGCACTGTATAACATGTTTGTGTCTCCATATCCTGTTAGTCTGGTCTATATGTCATCATACACTTCTGCCTGCATTCATGACTGTGCTGTATACCCACATGCCATGCGTTGTTTGTTTTTTTTTCTTCTACAGGATCTGCATTATGACAGATAAGAAACTCACTACAAAGGGAGGATGTAACTGGTATGACATTTTCTCTGTTTCATATATGTCAGTCTTGAGGAAGACATGTTCAGCCATTCTGATGATGTCTGAACATCAGATGTTGGGCAGGATGATGCCTGTGCACCACTGACCCATGCTGAGTCTGTTGATGATGATGACTGTTCCCTCAACAGAGCAATACTGCCCAGCACAGTACACATAGGTATGTAGCTGGTGTGCATGAGTGTGTGACAGAGGGTGGCTGGCTAATCCTTCAGGTGAATGAACGTTATCAGTGATGTAATGAATCTGACATTCATGCACTTGCCCATGCCATGCATTGTGTTGCACACCAGCTGTGTGCTGCATGAAGGTCAGGTGTGCAGATGCAGAGAGGACATGGTAACACATCCCTATTAAACCCCCCATGGAACCCAAACAGAAAGGTTCATAAAACGAAAGGGGTGGCCATCAGTGAACTGTCAGTGTTCTCAACAGATGGCAGCATAATGAATATAATGGTGAGACACTCTTAGTGTCCCCAATGCCACTATATGGAAGGATAGTGGTCTGACGGCTGCTTTTTAACATGGTGAAATACCTAAGGGACTACTACTAGGTAAGTACAGGAACACAGCTAGGATGTAAGAGGAATAGATCCCTTTCAACAAAATGTGTGATGACTACTAATGTATTATCTCCTATCACCAACAGGTTACTGGAGATTTCTACTCAAGTTGTGGCTAATGATGCCATACAAAGCACCATCCATCCCTGCTGAGCAAGCATACAATAGAGCACATGCCACAGCTAGAAACACCATTGAGTGTGTGTGTGTCTGACATGCTGAAAGCCAGATTCAGATGTTTGGCCATATCTAGGGGTGCATTGCAAAGCACACCTGAAAATGTGGCACAGATGATTACTGTGTGTGCCACACTTCACAACATATTAACAACCACACAGTAGTTTACCTGCTGCAAGTGTTGGTGACCTACCCCAAAAAACAGATGTCTTGTCACATCAGTCAGAGCAGGATCAGGAAGTCACAGGAGGAAGAAGAAGCATATGTGGGCAATGGAGGATGTAACCACAATTCCTAGCTCAGGGAGCATAGCATCATCTGGTACATGACAAGCCAAACATACAGAAGTATACAGAGTAAATAGTGATGTTTATGTGTTGCCCCACAACAGCAGCACAGATTGCATCTAATGGAAATGGCACACTAGATGTGCACACTGAGCATCATGCATAATTGTATCACATAACAGTATGAACATATACAAAAAAATAGTGAGAGGAACCATCAAATCAGGCAGCAAGTAGCACAAATATTCATGCAGAGCCCATCTGGTGTGCAACATGATCTGTGGTATGGACAAGTGCATGAATGACAGATCCATGACAGTGCTGAGAAAATTAATTTGCCTGTGGGAGTAGGCAGACAGCCTCTGACATGTGCCAGTGCATACCAGTAACATGCCTACATCTGCTGCACCAGGTAGTATCACTGTGTTGTGGGGAATTGTTAACATCACCAGTAGACTCATCATGGAACTGTGTTCCACAGGCCTCATCCTGTCCACCAACTGATGCCCCTACATTGTCAGAATGGCTGGAGAAGATTTTGTCCACATCTGAGGCTACAGCCTCATTCACATGACTGTCACAATCTGGGCACCATCCTGTATTACCTAGTCTTTGTTCTGTGTGCCAGGAGCCATGTTACCATACTGAGGTACATCGATCCCACAACAGGATTAGTAGATAGGCTGATGGAGGATGAAAACAGTGAATATGCTAAAAGAGACAGATAACATAGTTCAGGTAAAATATTTATTTATATTATTTTATTTTACATTTGTTGACCGGGCTAGTCTAGCTGGATACATGTCCTTTTTCAGTAGAGGCCCGGGGAGAAAAGCTCCAAACATAAAGAGAAAAACACAATACATTTACATGTGGTAGAAATAGCATAACATAGAGACAAAAGAAAACAGTGAGCTTACATACTGATTAAATAACATTCACAGAATTGTATAGATAATCTTAAACATGGTTACATTGTGAAGCCGAGAGGTTAAGTTAATAATCTCTGGGATAGGGAAGAGACTAAGGTGGAATGAGACCTTTGAGATTAGTCTGGTTTAGGACATGGGCATAACCAGTGAGACTTGAAGAATTCTTTGAGGTGATTTTTGAATTGATTAATCGAGGTCATGAGTCTTAGGTTGTTTGGTAGAGAATTCCAGAGCTTTCTGATGGAGTTGGCATAGAGAGCATCACCTCCTGAGTTATTAGATTTAATGGTTAGTACCTGGACACTATTTGATGACCGGAGGGATTTTAGGTTGGAGTAGGGGGTCAGTATTTTGCTCAGCGAGGGGGTTCTATCCAGTTGGTTAATTATTTTAAAAGCTTCAGTGAGTTGGTTGAGTTTGAGAAGATTGGGCAGTTCTAACCAACCAAGTGTCTTAAGGTTAAGGCAATGGTGAGTACGATACGGTGTTCCTGTTCTAAATCTGGCTATGTGATTATAGGCTACAGATAGTTTGTTGAGCTCTCGCTTATTGAGGAATGAAAGTACTAGGGAGGCGTAAAGGAGGGTGGAGAGGAGATGAGTGCGAGCAATGGTTAGTTTGGTATAAGGGGTTAAGAAATTCTTTATTCTATACATAGAGCCGAGTTTCTTGTTTACGGACTTAATGGTTTGGCTAATGTGTATATCAAATTTAAGCTTGTGGTCAATAGTCACACCTAGTAGTTTGGTATGAGAGACAGGCTCTATGATGGTGCCATTTGTGGATACCACATGGAACGTGTCAGCATTTGGAAGTTCTTTTCCTAGGGGAGTAGATGCAGAGGGGAAAATAGTATTAACTTGGTTTTAGTTGGATTAAGTATGAGTTTCAGTTCAGAGAATCATTTTTCGACTATAGTAAAACAGTTTTGGGTTATTGCTTGAAGTTTCAGGAGGGAGACGTCAGAACAGATGAAGGTGGAGTCATCTGCATATTGGATGCAGGTAGCTTTGGGGATGACTGAGTGAAGATCATTTATGAAGACGGAGAAAAGAAGGGGACCGAGTATTGAGCCCTGAGGAACGCCAATGGTGTTAGGGAGTAGGTCAGATAGCCTGTTTTGCCACTGGACAGCTTGTTGCTTGCCAGAGAGGTAGGCATTAAACCAGCTTATGGCTGGATTGTCTAGATGTAGGGTTTCCAGGGTATGAAGCAGATGCTGGTGATTAACCATGTCGAAGGCCTTCAATAGGTCAAGAAAGAGAGCAGAGGATATTAATTTATTGTTACGGTTGTTATTGACTGAGTCAACAAAGGAGAGGAGGGCAGTGGTTGTACTATGATGGGGGCGAAAACCATGTTGGATATAGGACAAAAGACTGTTAAGGGTGAGGTAGTGTAGGAGTTGTTTGTGAACACACCGTTCCATGATTTTAGCTATTGGAGACAATATTGCTATGGGTCTGTAGTTGGATGTTTCCGTGGAGGTCCCTCCTTTGTGAAGAGGGATGATATATGAGATTTTCCAAATAGAGGGAATGGTAGTTTCAGTTATAGTTCTGTTAATCAAGATTGATATGGGATAGGCAACGGCGTCAGGCGCTATTTGCAGGTATTCTGCTGGGAGGTGGTCGGCCGCTAGGGTGGTTGGTTTGAGTTTTTTCAAGAGGGTACGAATATAAGAGGTAGAGACTGGTTGTAAGTTAAAGGATGGGTGAGCAGGGTCTTTAGTATGAGTTACAGATGAGGATGTAGTGGTAAGCTGACTGGCTAGGGACTGGATGGTCTCGATAAAAATAGAGTTAAAAGTGTTGGCTATTTCTTCTGGATCTTTCCCAATGAGTTTCTCAGGGGTGGGGGTAGTAGATTTACCTGGATGGAGGAGGTTATTAAATCCAGCCCAGAATATCTTTGGGTTATTCTGGTGTTGATCCTGGAGGTGACAGAAATACTGTTTTTTATCACGAGTAATGGCTGTTTTAGTTGAGTTTCTAAGCTGTTGAAACTTGATGCGATCTAGAGGAGTTTTAGTAGCTCTCCATTTATCCCAGGCCTGGTTTCGAAGTTTAATTTTAGTTTTAGTTTCACTAGTTAGCCAAGGTGCTATCCGTTCCTTGGTTCTGATTAGTCGGTTTGGGGCATGAGAGTCGAGTATCTTAAGGAATGTGTCATTAAAATATGTCACGCTCTCTTCTAGGGGTAGAGTTTTTAGGATGGACCAATTACAGGATTTGAGTTCTGCAAGGAATAGTTTTGGGACAAATTTCTTCTTGTTTCTAACAAGTCTATATGGGGGAGGGTTTGTAGGTGGGCATTTGTGTTTTAGAATATAAGTTATAAGGTGGTCACTGAGGTCATTGGGAAGGGTCCCTGTGGTATAGTTATGTGTGTCTTTGTTGGTAAGAATCCAGTCAATGATGCTCTCTTTTTGCTGAGCATTTCCATAAGAACAAAATGTTCTTATATCACATGTTAGATATCATTATTGACATTTGCCGCATATATATCACTACAGTGTTACAGATAATAATGACTTATCCATAGATATATATATACATATATATATATATATATATATATATATATATATATATATATATATATATATATATATATATATACATATATACAAAAGCTATATGACAGGAAGTTTACAATGATGTTACATATGCAACATGCATGACATATATGAGAAATACAAACAACACACACCTGACATGTCCATGTGGGAATCTTGTGCCGGAGGTAAGAGCTGAAATGTAACTGCTGTAGGAAAACAAATGCATAACAACACCATTATTAATCATGTATTTGCCAGCATGTACCATTGCAACCATGGTAAAACAACCAGTAGGTAGCATATACACACACTAGTTAGTCATGGCTGAGATGCTGATATTGGCTATCCTATGCAGGGGTAGAAGGACACAGTATTAATGGAGGACAACAACAGGAGCAACAGCAATGACATGTCTGAAACAGAGATAATTGCATACCAGTTATACCCATCTGATGGGGTACGTTTTTCATAATGCAGATCCTACCGTGGGAAAATACAGACAAAGCAAACACAGTCATGTATGCAGGCACTGACATAGGCACATGATGATGTATACAGTACAATAACAAGATATAGTGATACTCATATGATGTATGGTGCACCTGTTGGCAGATGTCCCTCTGTAGAAAAACAGCAACATCAATTGCATACAACAAAGTTATGCTCCACAGTGCTGTAACCTATGAACATGGTAGGGAAACATACCTGGTCTATCCATAGGTGCATCTGCATGTCTTGTGCCCCCAGAAGATGTATCTGTAGGTTACAATGTCATTGAATTATCAATATGATAGTATAAAACACTTGCATGGTAGCAGGCAGAGTAAAACACTTGCATGGTAGCAGGCAGAGCCAATAACAGTAATGGTCACAGTAACAATATATGGAGACACTCACCTGGCATGTCAAGCTGTTGTGCAGAAGTGGATGGATGTGTGCAAATCATACCTCTTAACTGTACTGAATTCCTTGGTATTTACCAGTTTTGAAGGCAAAATAATGAGTACCATGAATTTAAAAATGGTCCCTTCGATTCCCAATGTTTTACATAGGTAGACAGATTACATGCCCTCAGCTTGTATCTGTATTTAAAAAAAATGTACATCCTCATAGTCAAAGGACAGAGCACTGTACAGAGAGTAATTTTCTGGACTGATACAAAAGTAAAAAGCAACAGTCATATTCTGAATTTTCTCTTCTTGGACTGAATAAAACATCTTGGTGTTTTTACCTATGTAAGGTCAGAAGCACTGAATAAAGGAGCAGTCCGGGATGGTTATTTTCCTGCACGTAAGTGGCATAGGACACCTGTGAAAAAAAATGGGTGAATTGTCATTCATGTGTCACATCGTTAATTTCAGTAAAAAACACTGTTCAGTAGATTATGAGGGAGATTCTGAATTTGGTATCCTTTATTGTAATATTGTAGATCTGAGGTTTTGCAATCCAGTAATTCTTTTGTTACCAATGAGTAGTGATCCTCAGTGGATGGTATGAATTTGAGTGGAATATGAGGAACTACCTGTAGGTGGAGTTGCCCATTTCCACCAGTATTGTGATTCCTAATGCTGATTAAAGCAGCACATTTCTCTGGAAGAGAATCTTCTTGGACTGGGTTGGCCAAATAATTTATAATCATATCGGGCGTTGTCATTTACATCAGTGAGAGATACACAATTGTACAATACTCTTCAGTAGCTGGTGAACCAAAACAGGATCAGAGTTCTGTCTGTACTAAATATCAGAGTTCAGAAATGCATACTGTTGCAAAATATGTTCTGTTAACTGTTTTAAGTGGAACAGGCTCATAGTAATGCTCAAAATGTTTCTTGTTTGGGGCCTTTGTTTGCTTTTCTAATTCTTTTTGCACATAGAAGTTGAGCGCTACGAGATAATAGTTTGAGGTTAGGCTTAGTTAGAGTTAGGGTCAGAGCTTTAGTATTCAGGAATTTACTTAATTAAGAAGATGTGTTTCTGAGGAGGGAGCATAATATTGAAACAACATTGAGCATAACCTGTCGCTGCTATTCAAAAAGACAAACTACACAAATGAGTTACTCCTGGCACTACAAGTAACCAACACACAGCGGAAGCTGGATGTTCTTCAGCAGCCTGTATCTAGCTAAAAAAGTTCTTTGTCAGTCACATGTTTTTTAAAAATATTTGCTGGGTTAAGAAATGGAGATGGAATCAAGGATCCCGAAACAGCAGAAGGTCATAGCTGTCTCAGACCTTTTGGGGGCGAACAAAATTATCCCAGTCTGATGGATCTGCTTCTTTTTTCAAGATAGAGTCATTGACATATCTCACAACAGTACTGTTCCTTATTCTGAGTTTTAAAAATTCCATGTTTCAGATAAGCAGGTAGGGTCATACAAACATCACTGTTAAGAAAGTTTTAAACAGATATCAAACGTCAATAATATTAAACTGTGTTCCATTTCCTCCAAAGATTTTTTTATAAGTATGAACAATCAATCATTATTAACCTTGCAATGAGCTTGCTAGGTGAAGGTGTTCCTTGTTTTGCTCATTTAAGTCCACAATCTGCATTCTCAGAGTTTTCCACATTTTGGAGATGGAAAGTTGATGACTGTGGGCGGGACTGGGAGATGGAGAAAGATGAACTTCTACTATCTGATGACACCTTAGTTGACAATATAAGGCAAACTCTCCTTGCAACTTAATTTGAGATTGAGCAATGTTGCGACCATTATAATGGATGTTTCTGGAGCTTTATGCTTTGTGCCTTTTATTATAGCAATTGTTAGATGCTGCTGCTTGTAGTTGCACGCCTATTAAACATTCCATTTATTATGTTTAGTTAGCAATGTGGCATCCTTAATATGTGGCAAAAAAAGGTTAAATGGTTTGGAAACTATAATTTTTTTAATGCAAGATCACATCAGTACCAAAGTAATGACCTTCCAGTAAACAGTGACATAAAGGTCCTTTGAGAATGGTGAGATGATGAGTGTCCTACCCTGATTAACAAGTTAATAAAATGACGTGCTGACTTTCATCACTTTAGATTGTTTGAATTAGTTGTATTTTGAATGGGAAAGTCTGTTGTTTTTGAATTGCAATGTTGATCTGCATCTCACCCATACCTCTAATCTCTCAGAGCAAGAAATCTGGACAACGCCAAAAATAATGGTGGGACAAAGGCCAAAAACTGGGACAGATTGTAAATATTGCTCCTGTAAACTCAGGTAGAATAACATGTTTTGTATTATTATGTATTTTTGGAGTGATATGAAGGCTGAAATTCAAATGTCTGCCATTATTTATTATTATTATTTAGTGAGGTCGATCTTCATGATGGTATCCCACAATTCCATTTGAGTGGGTGGGGTCACACAGTTGTTTATGCACATTTTATGTTAACAAGCTTCCAGATTTTTGGCCAGTTGCACCTATTTTGCATGGGTCTTTGTCCAGATTTTTGATGTTTCCAGGTTGAGAGGTATGGTGCAAATGAATGCAGACAACATTGCACATGTTGGTTGTACTGTAATGTATGTACTGAAATTGTAGGACAACATATCGTTACGCTTAGTTGGTTTTTATCACCCTGTGTGTACCCATTTGCACGATGCAATTCTGCTGCTGCAACAAATAAATAACAATGCATAAATATGCATACAACAGCAATCTGTGCTAAGGTACTCTGCATGCAACAATATTACGCAATGTAACACATACATGTGTGGCCTGGATCACCTGCTTCTATCCCACTCCTGGGTATGTGGCACTCCCCACTTACCATATGTAGTGATGTGAGAAACTGTGTGATCTCATCTGGGGGTTTCACTGGTGGGTCACCACCAGTGGCATCCCACAATCTCTCATACTGGTGTACCATGTTGGCTATAAGAAAGATCATGTCAGAACACCAATGGCAATGGACATCCTGGGATCTATTATGACCTCCCACACCATTATAGGTTCATAGGTTCAGGCCATGCCCCTTTAGTATACTTCAGGGGGCATATATTGTTCCCAATATACTGTAGCCCCTGTTATTTGTGGTTTATTCTGAAGGGGGGGGAACCATCTCACGTGCCTCTGGTCAGCAGTGACATCTCCACCCATCCTAGGTGATTCTGCTCTCTGAAAGCGGATCTCTCATCCATTGCATAGGATTGCTCTGCCTTGCCTCATATCTACTTGGGTATTCCTCTGATGCATCTCTTTCGTTCTATCCTCTGCCTCACATTAGCTGGGAACTTGCGGTCAGCTTGTCGAGTCTTTAATCGTGATTTATGTAGATTTGGCCTCGCCTCTTTGTGGTCATGAATGAGTACAATATTTGCGTGCTAGGGCTGAGGTCACCTTCAGAGTTGAGCTTGAAGGACAATTTTTGGCTTCAGGGGTTGAGCCTGAGAGGCGTGGACAGGCCTTCGAGAGCCTGAGTTCTTTTTGGTGTGATACTGTGGCCAAGAAAGGCTGACTCTTATGTCGGGTCGATACAGATTGAATGGGGGTATTTGCACTGATGACCTCAGATACAAGGGAAGACTGCAATCCCTAACTGGGACAGTGGATTGAACTATGATGAATCCTTCATGAATAGAGGTGCAATGTATAGACTTCTGCTCTACTTTCAAGTGGGTTTCCCAGTACTAGATTACTAACCCTGTGCAGGGTCCCCAGTGCCTTCTTCTGTGCTCAGTGGATAACGTCCACCTTGGTTTGATAGGGTTTCTACTTTTTTCCCGAAGGACCAGCACTCTATTTTGATATTCTGTTCAGTTTTGGCTGTTCCAATTCCAGTATCCGTTGGCTGTGAGACCCTTCTGAAGGATATTACTGCCAGTTGTGTGTTTTCTACTATGCAGAAGGATTTGCCAGTCTCATGTGTTTGCAGCCATGCCCTCTGTTGTATGCCGCTTGTGTTTGAAAAGTAGATGCTAAACAAGAGTGGGCCCAGGACTGAGCCTCTGAGACACCTTGTCAGACACAGGCTTTGAGTCTGATGGCACCAGTCCTGACACCTGTTGTGAGTGTCATCTGCCCTGACATGGTCCCATCCATCTTGTGTGGGGTGGGTTATTAAGCTTACGAGTTTGTTACCCATGTCAATTAGCCATTGTGTACATTTGCTTTTGGGTGTTGGATGAATAGCCTGCATGACTGCCTTACTCTTTTGCTATAGAAAGTGACTGGTTCAACCATGATCTGCCAAGTCAGAATCTGCATGATTGGTGTTTCCTTGGACAAATTCAAAGTTTAAGGACCCAAGTCTGCAAATTTCTCCCCATTATTTATGAGGTCCATCTGTGCCCTCTCCATGATGTCTTTATTAAGGTTTGTCAAGATAGGTGGGCTTTGGCTTCATTGGTCAGTGGGCACACCCTTGCGTGCCACTGCCACCAGTGCAAGAGTGCCTACTCCCAGTTGTCCCTGGCCTGGTGTTTAGACATGGGTGACATGTCCTAGCTGTTTGGGTGACCTCATTGAGGCTCGTGTCCATCACAGCCGGGACAGGGGAGATTGAGTCTGGAGCTGTCAGTTTTTGCTTTGGAGAGAGGTTCGGTTTTGGTGCTGATTTTCATTTTGGGCACTCATTGGGCGCCTGAGATGGATTTGGGTCTGGGAGAAGTTTACACTTGTGCTCAAGATGTGTGGGCTCCTGTGTTTTTTGCATAAATATCTCCATAGTGAATTGCTTATGTCTTTGCACTGAGTAGCTAAACATCTTTTTTTCCTATGTCTTTAATGATTCTTTCATTTCCTATTTTGTTCTTTTTGCTTTTTCTCGATTTTCTCTGAATTTTTTTTGGATTTTTTTATGTTTTTTTACTTTTGCCTTTCTTTAGTGTTTTTTTCTTTTCTTTTTTTTTACTTTCTTGTTGTCTCCTCTTCTTTTACCTTTTCCTTTGTTTATTGCTGTGCCTTTAATGGCTGGTCCCTTTCTTTTTAGAGGCCTTTTATTTGTTTTGCTTGGGATTGCCATATGCTTTTTTGTCCATGCTGGATTTAGAGAAAAGTGATAGCAGGCCATTGGTATTGTTTTCCTTGGCCGGCTCGGGGCCTGAAAGGGAGCCACAGTTAGTCACAGTGAAGTGAAGGGGCTTTTTGAGATCTTCACTGTGGTCTTTTTTTTCCAGGTGGGGGGGTGATGAGGGACTTTCAGTGAGATTAGTTTGTGATCTGATCTCACCAGTGAGGGTACTCTTTGTTGAACATTGTGCTCCCATGTTCGCAGGTGATGAGAGATCAAGTATGTTTGAGATGTGTGGGGATGGTGACTAGTTGTTCCATTTGATTTGAGTTTATGAATTTTAGGAACTTTGGGATTATAGGGCTGTTGGAAGAGGTGTAGTGTTCCCAGTATATTTGAGTTGAAAGTCACCTAGTATGATGTGAGTTTGGTGATACATTTATCCCCCAGTTGTTTCAGGAAGGCCATGTGAGTTTCCTGAGTTTGTGAGTTTGGTGGTATTGTACTACACATGCACCAGTCTTTCATGCTTAATTGCACCTGGATGGTCTCCGATGCATCCCTGCCACCTTCAGGTTGCCACCAGTCTTGGTGGGTGTGTCCTTGATGAATATGGACTTCCCCTCCTTATTGTTGTCCGCATTTTTTGGGGCGGGGCATGATATGAGGTAAAACCTGATAGCGCTGGGGGTGCTCTCAGGAGCCTTCTCAGGTTTCTGTCACAGCACAGACATCGCATGTTCTCCATACTGAGAAGGGCCCTCTTTCGTGCATTTTGAGAGATAGTTTCTGGCATGGCATTGTGTGCCCTTAGTTTTTTTTTTTTTGTTTTAGGGTTCTAGGGTAGGTTTGGGGAATTTTGAGCCTTGCCTAAAAGGCACTATGGGGCCTGGAGAGCCTTTGCCAATATCCGAATCCCAGGGTGGAAGCAAGCCGTCCCTTGCCCAGAGCGCGGCTTGGTCAGAGATCCATTTTGCCGAGCAGATTGATGTTTAATGAATGACACCAGTGTTTGTTTCAGCCATAATCTTAATCATGATCATCTCTCTGTGTTGCAGTTGGCATCATTCTGATAGGATACAGCTCGAGTCAGCAGGTCAGCTGCCTGGGCTGCCTCTCTACAATCAGAGTCTCCTGTCTCTTCATGTCTCAGCGTAGTCCAACGATCTCAGTCGTTTACACCGCTTTACACCTGGAAGAGTCATATTTGTACCCTGCTGTTGAGAGACCTGAGTGCTGGCTTATGTGGCGGATTCCAGGACCCCATAGGCAGCTTACTGTGACCTCTTTTACTGGTGTGGGACATCAGTGTGTGTGGTGTCTGGACAGATCAGACTATGACTAGTGAGTCAATCTGTGTGTGTGTTGGCTGCTAAGGGCTGTGACTGTTTGACACCTTGACTTGACTGTGTTGACGTGGTGTTGTGGTGTTGTGGTGGTGTGTTGGTGTCTGGTGTGGTGGTGTGGCTCTGTCTGCTAGATTTTTTTTGATCAGAGCCTCCAGTATGTCTTTGTGTGTGTATGTGTATGATTTTGAATGGTAATGGTACTATGTGAGACTGGGTGGTCTATAGTGTGTGTGGTAACCTTCTCCTCCTGACCAGTCTCCTGGATCCTCTATGCTGCTCAGTCAGTTTCCAGTTTGGCCGAGTTTGTTGCATCCTCATGTATTTATTTGTGTTTTGTGAAGGAGGAAAGGGTTATGAGAGGTACATGAGGCAATTGAAACATTGCCTGAGTTCACCAGCTGAGCAGGAGAGGAGACTAGCAACTGATCCCTCGACATAGAGCCAGGAGGCAGAAAAAGCGAAAAAAAAAAAAAAAAAAAGGACGTGGTGGGTGACGGGGGAAATGGGGTTGCCTTTTGGGGTACTGACAAAGAGACAACAAGCCGTATCAAGGTAATAAGTACTGTAGAGCAAAGTGCTAGTTTAATAGATAGTCTACTTAGTCTACTTAGAGTTGTTGGATCTTTTTAGTTATAGGATACGCTGATTTGATCAGTAGTATAGTTCGAGGAAGGTAGTTTTAAGGGAAAATTTGAATCATGTTGGTGAGGTCAGTCCACACTTCATTCCTCCATACTGTATTGCCTGCCTGTCCAAGGAGTCTCTGTTCATGTTGACAAAGAGCATCTATTATAATTTCATTTCACAGTGCAAAACATTGTCATCTCTACATCTGTTTGCCATCTGGAAGCAGTTATATGCACATGTAGGCACCAGCATAGGTGCATGATGACATATACAACACAGTAACAGTATTTGGTGTTATTTACATTGCATACAGTACACCTGTTGGCCAGTTGTCCCTGTGTAGAAAAACAGAATCATTAATTTCATACAACACAGTTATACTACAGAGTGCTGCAGTCTATGACCATGGTGGGGAAGCACACTTGGTTTGTCCATAGGTGCACCTGCATGGCTCATGTCCCCAGAAATGTACCTGTAGGTTACAATGTCATGGAAATATCAATATGAGAGTATACATCACTTGCATGGCAGCAGGCACAGCTAATAACAGGTAATGGTCACAGTAGCAGTTTATATTGACACTCACCTGGCATGTCAGGCTGTTATGTAGAGGTGGATGGACCTGTGCAAATGAATGGAGACACCATTACATATGTTGGTTGCGCTGTAATGTATATACTGAATTTGTAAGGCAACATGTCATTACACTTATGTTGGTCATCATCACCCTGTATGGACTCACGTACATAATGCAATTCTGCTGCTGCAGCACAAAAATAACAATACATGAATATGCATGCTGCAACAATCTGTATTGACGTAATCTATATGCAACAATGTTATGCAAAGTAACACATATGTGCGGCGTGGAATTCCTGATTCTATCCAACCATGGGTATACAGCTCTCCCCATTCCCCATATGCAGTGATGTGAGAAATTTTCTGATCTCATCTGGGGGTGTCAATGGTGGGCCACCACCAGTGGCATCCCTTGATTTCTCATACTGGTGTACCCTGTTGTTGCATGAAGGAACATGTAAGAGCAAATGTTGACAATAAGCTTCTTGGGATCTTCTACATCATTAATCATGTTGGTGAGGTCAGTCCACACCTCATTCCTCCACATTGTATTGCCTACCTGCCAGTCCAAGGAGTCTTTATCCATGTTGATGTAGAGCATCTACTAAAATTTCACTTTCCTGTGGTGAACAATTGTTGCCCCCAGGTCTGTTTCCCATCTGAAAGACAGTTATATGCACATGGTTAGATTAATTTGGGGGACTATATATGGAGACGATTATGCTGACAGCTTATACCAATTTACCCTCTTTGCATTCTAGTGCACTGCCAAATTCTAGAAAATATTCACTGTCTAGTATATTACTGTGATGTATAAAACAACATATGAGATATGAAAACATGTATGAGTGCGCAAGACTTGGACCATCTATGTGTAGAGGTTGTCTGTGGGATATGAACACCTTACAGTGGATATGACAGCAGAGGAGGTACAACCACAACAGAATCATCTCACATGGTCCACACACTTGCCATGCAGTTCACATTAACATACTACACATAACATATGCTTAAAACAAAAATAATTGATGGCTGTCATACACCTGCATTGTCAATAGCAGAAACACCTCTAGATCCTAAACAGACAACCTGTTTTACAAAATCAGTCATATTAACCTGAACTGCTATACTTGATTAACTTATATCAGCACCATCAATACTGAGCAATGAATGATATCTTCATTAGGAGAGAGTATCTGTATATTACTGATTGAACAACTTACAGAAAATTTTGAATAGCCTCCATATCCAGATGCATACTAGAGACAGTACATGGTAAACAGGCATAAACATGGATATATTTAGACTGGGGTAATATATCTCTTAAATAATTTAATAAGCATAAATGAATAAATATCCATAAGATATCTACAACTACATACTCTATAGCAACATGCGGATAATGTCAGAATCTGCAGGTTTCCATAAATATATATATATATATATATATATATATATATATATATATATATATATATATATATATACACACACCACAGACTGTGCCGAGTCACCAGCAATATATACCAAAAAATTGTTAGTGTGTCCTTATCTACTGTTCACTGTTACTGTTTTCATTGTAATGTACAAATGAATATGAGGAAGCACTGCATGTTAGTGATACAGATGTACCCACCTGTATACACACAGGTCAATCCTACACCCCCTTCAGTAAATCATATGCATTCTTTATATTGCACACATTTTTTTATAAATGCATCAATCAAAGCATATACACATACATTTCCAATGAAGAATTATACCATAGGTATGTATGGAGAGAAACATAGCCCACCACAGCAATGCTAGCAGGTTAAAAATAAACTTTGCAGCTACCTGTGAGTCAGGTGTACCTTAAAGTAAGACCAGCTATGTGCACATACATAATTTAGGAGGTTTATTAAAATTCAAGGTTTAGAATCCCATATGTTTATAGCTAGATTAGTTCTTGAAAAGTGGTGTATTAAGCACTAGCTCAGTGTAGCAAGATGCTCCATGCAAATACATATCCATAGGTATCATTAAACAGCACCACATGTAGCATATGCCCATTATCTTTCAATGATCAGATACCATTTCATAAGCATCACTTTTAAATTGTGTCTACGATGCATTTACAGATCAGACCATTGCTACCTGTCAACTGAGTGGGACATCACTGAGCAATTTATTGAATTGTGATCTATCAACCTTTTCAACATTATCATTCAGATGGCTACTTCCAGGAGGCTTTGACGTGTCTAGGCGCCCAATTGGACTGAGAAGGAGAATACCTAGAAGCTGACCATCTGCGCTGCAGAGGAGCATCGTATGAGAGTCAGGGGTCTATCATGGAATCAAAATGGCTAAACACAGATGCTGTTTCATCGACCAATAAATAGTGAACTACAAATTACACGAATGGCCAGATCACTGATTGTTTTCCTAGGGGAAAAAATCGCTAGGCCATCTCCATGAATTTGCCCTTTTCCCCACTGTAGTGCTATCTTGGTGTTGGTATATTTAGTTGGGAGGGCACAGCCCCCCACATTTTGTAAGGTTTGGTTGGCCTACTGCTTTTTTTCCCTAAGAAAAAAAATTGGTGATCTGACCATTTGCATAACTTGTAGTTCACTACTTATTGGTCGATGAAACGGCGTTTTGTATTTAGCTGTTTTGATTTTGTGATATAGAACCAGAGCCAGACCATGAAACTTTGCAATAATTGATATATGGAACCAGATCTCAAGGAAGCATCAATGTCATACAGGAATCTATAGGACTGGACAGCAGGTTTGCTATCACTACAATGACTTGCATCAGAGGAATGTTGAGGATTTTCATCGGAAGGTCATTGTGGTGTGGAGAAAGATTTTTAATGCCTAGAGCAAGTGTTACAATCCTACATATACCTATACATTCCTAAGGAAATCAGATATATCGCTGTTTTCCAATATGATAGATATATGCCTTTTCAAACCATAAGCTATACAGTCTGACAATTAGCTCATCTGAGTGATCAAGAAGGCAAGGTGACTGTTCTTACTGTAATTATGGGCCCGATTCTCATGGGGTTTATTTATTTATTTTTAATATTGTTTATCATGTACATAGTATTAAACATTTTCCATGCTTCTGTTTTCCAACATATAAGTACATTATTTCACATACCCAGCATGGTCATGTATCACTCACACCTATAATGTCTAGGCCACTGATGACTACACATTTCTCAGTTATTTGTAATACTTCTAGATTTTCGCACAATCTACTTGGCCATGTGTGAATCGTCTTTTAGTTATGTTTATAATCTCAGGAGCACAATGCAGCAATGCACAGAGCTAATTGTAGAAATGCTTCCTTCACAGCAAATGAAGATATAGTTAACCTACTGGCTTATAAATTCAGCTCGGCATTTCCTCCTCTCTCCACCACCTATCCCACATGCAATACCTAAAACCAACCCTCTCCCCAGGTATCACACAAGGCCAAGTCTTGAAAGTACTCTGTAAAGCAAAAAAATGCTGTATCAGTGGGTTCTGAGAATAACTCTGGATGCATATTGAAGAGCATGAAGCATGATTTAATCACAAACTTAGCAACACAGTTCATCCTTAACTTCCATACTTGTTTTGTACTGTGTGAATGGAGACTCACAACAGTTATTCCCCTACACATTGAATGACCCTCCATGGATCCAGGAAAGTATAGGCCCTTTAGTCTGACCAGCCTCATATGGAAAGCCATGGAAAGAATTATCATGGAAATAATTACTAAGGACATATAAAATCTCCTAACACTGGACATATCTCAGTTTGGCATTGTCAACTGCAGGTCATGCTTACTGAACCTGGTGAACTTTTTGAAAAGGTCACCAAAGCTTGGGATGAAGGTAAAATGGCTCACACCACCTATCTAGGCCTAAGGATTTTGACACATAACCTCACTCTGGCACTGTAGATAAACTTAATAAACTAGGAATAAACTCCTATGTCACCCACTGGATTACCAGCTGGCTCACAAATAAAATGCAGGAGATCAAAACAGGTGAAACTACCTCCACTAAAAGACCAGAAACCAGTGGAGCCCCTCAGGACTTGGTGCTAGGGCATCTTCTGTTTGTCATCTACTTATTGGAAGTTAAAGCCAGTGCTAAAGGGTTCTGGTTAACCAAGGTTGCAGAAGACTGCAATCTGGGTGCAGTTATTGAATCCCAAAAAGATTTAGCCATCATGCAGGAAGGCTTATCCCAAGCAAATAGTTGGTGCCAGAATCATAGTCTAAAGCTAAATGTCAAAAAAATGCATTGTCATATCCTTTGGGAAGTTGACTGCCAGTGTAACTACCATACTGATAATATGTTCCTTAGATTTGACCCAGTTGTTTGGGATCTGAAACTTATGTGGATAGTGACCTAACTTTCAACCGACATAAAATCCACTGTGAATAGTAAGTCCTTCTAGCACATTAGTAAAGAGATTGCTTTCATGTCATTGCCCCCTTTACTCAGCGCTCATAAGGCCAATCATTGAGCATAATGCCCCCTTTGGCATGTATCTTCCCAGACACTTGAGGCAGATGGAATACCCAGAGTGATACCTTAAAAAAAACGACACTAGGCTTAAACATTTTGTCCTACATGAGCAATCTCAAAGCCCTGTCACTGTACTTGGTACAGACTGCTAAGAGGTAATTTGTATCTGCCATATAAGGCATTCTCTGACCCAATACTGATGGAACTACTACACATCAAAATGTCAAACGGCATCAGAAATACTTATTCTAGGGATCTAAACCTGTTCTGCAACATCAGCAGAATCATTTGAAGAACAAGTACATCTCATAGGGATATCATTGCTCTGGAAAAAAAACCTCCATACACATAAAACAAAGTTCATCCCTGTCCAACTTTAAGCACAGCTTAGATCTATGGATGGGTAATATGGAATTTACCCCAGGAATCCACCTAAAGTACTAATGGATGGAGGCAGCTCCTAAATGATTTAATCCATGACTGGGGATTTTCTAAATATCTGTAGAATAATCCTAGTTACTACCACTTGAAATAATATAAATACAATCCATGAAAAGGTAAGGCTAATCTAAACACTAAATAGAATATGTAATTCCATGCACCAAACAGGAAATTTGGCTAGGCTTAAATGGTCCATAAGGGCAGTTAGCCTAGTACAAGCTCATGAACCTATGAACCTGATTTCTGAGTAGTATGAGCATAGAAATTCTGACATTGATTCTTTGGAGTTGTCCGAAAAACAAGTAGTGATATATTTTCTGGATTTTGTCATGTGACAAAAAGCAAATATAGGTAGGTAGTCTCTAATGTCACACTGTCAATTGTGGGCATGATGCAGATACATGAATACAGTCAGCAATGCTGTCTTTCCA